>NW_014040358.1:104187-109282 GCF_001186125.1 Sphaeroforma arctica JP610 | reverse complement strand
GTTTATGTTGATCATTTCTGAAGCATGAGTATCTTGCCTTGGTGCTTTTTTCTTTTTATACATAGTACTATATTGATCTTTTTTCTTTCTTTCTTAATTTACATCTTGTTCCATTTTATTCTGAATCCTTCTGCTTGCCATAGACGAGGATTTTCCCGAGTATGAGTCAGCAGATCGTTGCCTGGCCATCCAGATTGAAAGTGGCGTGTCGTTGGATATCAACAGCCCTGGGGATTCCACCTGCACTACAAGTAGTACACCAAATGTATCATTGGTGAGTTGCTGAGTATATTTGCATGTGTATATATTTACCCACTGGAGATGGGCGCTGTCTTAGTATCTATGCTAAGATGCTATATACACATCACGGTCACATTGCAGTCCAGCTAACGTAGGGGCTACGTCAGTATAACCGTGGTAGTGAACAGCTATGCAATTCTGGCTACCATCAAAATTTGGTTGGTAGGAGCTTGTGGTGAATTGATTGCGTTCTGTATTATATGCATTTTCTTGTCTGTACTATATCATTTAAATTATTTTAATTCCTAGTTCCCTTGGTACCGGTTAGTAGGTAAGTGGAAATATCAGGAACACTTTCCATACATCAAATCAGTGTGGCTCCAATAAAGTAAGTATCTAACCCTGACCCGTTTTTATCGTTGTATGCCTATGACCCGCCGGATGTAACACTACTCGTCAGTGCCAAATCGAAGAGGACACGAATAAACCAGACATCTACGCGCACACAAACACAAGCAGCGCACACAATGAAAGGCTAGTTTTGGTAAGCACGACTTCCGTTTCTGGTGGGTTGTTCTGCGCGGTCGTTGAGTCGTGTTTGCATGCACGGGCAGCTGTTCTAACTTTTTGTTGATATCACTCACCTGCACTCGAGGCGGAAGGCACAGTCGTCGCCACAGCTGACAACGCACTTACGCTATAAGATAGAACGCATATGGACCTGTCAGTCTTTTTCATTGTATCGTGCCTATTGACAGTTCGGAATGTTGTTTGCTTGGTGTATGGTCGAGTTGAGACACGATGATCAACGTATGCAGTATCTCTCCTTTTTGGACACACCATGACACCATGACACTATCACACTTTGGCTACTGATAACCATGCCATAATGTCATCATTTGACCTCAGGGGGAGAAAGCGCATTTCCTCTGCAACAAATGGTATCCAGTGACTCTGATCATGAGCAGTGTATCAACTCTGCCCTTCCTCATCCCAACCTTTCTGTGGCAATGGGATGAGCACACTGTGCCGATCGTATCGCTTTCGACGGTGTCGCTGCTACTGTCTTTCTTTCAGTACTTTGCCTTTCTCGTCGGGATCTATAGGTACCGCGACTATTCTTTGATCAAGGTAAATCGCCGTGTATAGCGGAGGACTCTTTAAGTACGAATCCACGCGTATACATAGTCGATATTGATATATATATGTGTGTTTATGTTTGTGTGTATATGTCTTTGTCTCTGAGACTGTATTTTTTTTTAATGTATATATATAGATATATACGCACGTGTATATACATGAATATCCTGCTGTATATTTTCATACACAGAGTTTTAATCTATCTTATATATGTGTAAATATGTATATGCGTAGTTTGATATATATATATATATATATATATATATATATATACATATACTATACTACACACACATATATATTATTATATTATTATATATATATATATTATGTATATGTATATTGCAAATAAATATTTTACATCGAAACATTTCTCATGTTGCATTCGACCTTCATACAGGCGCGTGGGTTGATGTTCACCATAGTAATGATGGCCTCTGCCGCTGCTTTGATGCTCATGTCCTACATGAGCGTGCTGTTATACTCGGGTGTGCTCACCGGCGGTATCACTGTTCACACAGAGAATGTAGCGGATCTCCCTGTCCATCTGAAGCTTCCTAATGCCATACTAATGTGTATCATCCGAGTTATCCAAACCTTCTTCATGGCTGTGCTTACCGGCAGGCTGGCGGTGGTGTACACGGTAGGCATATCTTTCTGCAGTCTATGTCGTAGCAGTGTGGTTGTTTTGTGTACAAGCAACATATATATATATATATATATATTTATTATATGTATATATATATATACATATATACATATACGTTAAAGCCTTCGACGAGTCTGTCTTGTATCAATGTGGATGTTTATATACCTACATGTCATGTATATAGATATCAAAGCTATTAGTGTATGTATATGTTTGCATCTGTATGACGATTAGCAGAGCGTACACCTATGTTCACCTTTCGAAGCGTAGTTCAATTTTTAGTTCCATTCGTATGTATTTATTTCCTTCACCTTTGTCAAAAGTAGACTGACGATTGTGTATCCCTCATACGAGTGTAGGATGTATGCATGCATCTAAAACTAACAACGGTATATATGCACCTATAGCCTAGAATGCTTGTGGGGAAACATCAAAAAAAAAAGTAGACGAGTGTTTGTATATGATGCTATGGACGGGCCTAGACCATTTTGTGAACCTCAGAGTTAGCGGTGACATATGATGTGGATTCATTCATACGGATTCGTGTAGTTCATTCTGGTATCCGATCACCTAGCATTAGTATGTGACTTTGAACGCCTGCACATGTTCACATTGCTCGTCTCCGCACTCGTAAATAGTCACCGCTGTGCCCATGTACGCATACATAAACCTTCACACAGCAATTAACCCATTTACACACTATACAGTTATTCGTCTCCAAAGACCGCGTGAAGACCTTTTCCCGGAAAAAGGTCAGGTGGCTGTTCTGGAGACCTGTGGTGATTCTGGTTAGCATTTCGGTACTTGTTCTGCTGCCGTATCTCGGCTTTACCATCGCCTGGTACTATGCCGGGGAGCAGCCTTGGTTGGAAGATGCATTTCACTTTAGTTTCCTCGTGGGTATGTCTGCACCGCAAACAGTTGTCTCACTTCACACTGTCTGCTCTAGCGACAAGATGTAGAAACGGCACACTCGTGCAGATACTTCAAACGTCAACGTAGTGTGTGCTTGGGAGTATGGCACTCGTATACCGCATAATTTGCGCACGTTAAAGCATTAGTATGAAGGTATACATGTATCAACTAGCAACGTTATCATACGGTATATATATATATATTATTTTATACTATTTTATATTATTTTATATTGTTCACATAGTCAATCATGTGATCCTCGCGCCCCATACCTTGCAACGTCAGTTGCAACCTTGATTAGCTTTTCAGCGGCACGCCGAATAGTATATTCATATAATCCTGTGCATATTTGTATTTAAAGCTCAATACATACGCGCAGAAAACTGTGAGTACGCACGAGTTCATATCACGACTGTCCTTTGATACACGTTCGCTTGCAATGTGGACCAGGCCTTGCAATCGGTTTTTTGTATAATGCGTGACAATACCGTGATTCGAGTTCAATGCTTGCGTGTTAGAATTCCAGCACACGTCATACGTGCATATATGTATATGTATATGTATATATATATATATATACAGCTCAGCGCATGCATGGACACAGATATCTCATATTATCCTTGCATCTTTTTACATGCATTCATGCATTGACACACATGTTGTGCTGTAAAACGTCTCTTCTTCAGCCATGTGGACAATGATGGTGGTACGGGGATCGGCCTTTCTGTTCTACGCGTGGAAGTGTCGCGAGGTGGATCTGGTGTTCAGCGACTACGCCCAGAACTATCGCGCGGGTGTGCTGGACACACTGCTGATGCTGATTGTGTGTATCGTCTGGACCGTTGATGAAGTCGGTGCGAATGCAGTGGTGATCCTGCAGATATCAGCGCAGGTGTGTATGTGTACGCGGATGTATACTCGATCACTATAGCTGCATGTACGGTTTTAGGAGTGGTATGTGTGTATCCCATAATGTGTATCGATGTGTTTTGCTATGGTGTACAAGTGGGTGGCTATCATCCAATCTCATTGGTACAGTCTCGAGATCAGACAACAGTACTCTTGCCATGTCACCGTGGTTTTTTATTATTAAGTATATCGATGCTGCTCATTCCTATCCACCTACCTTGTGCATAGCTGTTATTATGTCACGTGCACACACCACATCGACTCCAGTTTCTAGTCACGTCACTGTTTTCAAATGTTGTGGTTATTGAAAGCCTCGCCAATGCACTATGGATGAGTTTACCTTTTTTATATATATCTCGACCAACTTAAATTGACCTTGGACACCCCTGTTACTTCCAACAGATTACCGTGCTGAGTTATCTGTTCGATGCCTACCTCATTCCGTTGTTGTTGGGTATGGATCAATACCGGCCACCGGAAAAGACTATGTTCAAGTTCCAACTAGGGAATACCCAGAGCCAAAGTCAAAGTCAAGGGGGTAACACGTCACAACAAACATAAATTAGAATTCATAAAGTAGTAGATATAGATAGTGTTACCATAATAAATATATAAATACATATAAAAATCGTTTCCGGGTCTTTGCGTCCTGTTACTACATCTGGACAACGAATCATATACGAAAGAGTATACAATACCGGTAATGTAAAGACTGCTCCTTCCGTTGACAAGTGGTGTTGTTGCCATTCGCGCATTAGTGCTATCATTCACGTTCTAGCCTGTTAGCGGCTCTGACAGTTCACGACAGTAAGCATTATCAATTGAATACAGATGCTTAGATTCTACAGTCACACTGTGGGTAAAAAAACAAGAAGTCGGTCTACACACAGTCCCTAAACCCACCCCTCGCCCCTGTCCTAGTCGCGTATCGGCGTAATCTTTCTTTTTTGCATTGTCCGTCGTCGCTTCCATGATGTCGTTGCCTACAGCCTCATGGCCTGCCGTTGCCTAAAGGTGCATCATCGACCGATCTGAATGGTTTCCTGAAAGATTTGAGTAAGAGCACATATGTTGGGACCCGAAAGATGGTGAACTATGCCTGAATAGGGTGAAGTCTGAAGAAATTCAGATGGAAGCTCGTAGCGATTCTGACGTGCAAATCGATCGTCAAATTTGGGTATAGGGGCGAAAGACTAATCGAACTATCTAGTAGCTGGTTCCCTCCGAAGTTTCCCTCAGGAT
>NW_014040358.1:79644-84447 GCF_001186125.1 Sphaeroforma arctica JP610 | reverse complement strand
TATATATGTATTGTATGCGCTACAAAGCCCATGGAATATTAGCCTATAGCACATTCTGTCGAAAGTGTGTGAGTTGATCGGACTTGCGTGTGATACGTAACAGTGAGAGAAATACCACCCGATTTATATTTAGTACGATATAAAGTGTGTGCTACATATGTAATATTTATATGTAAATAAATATGTATTTTCTCATAGCCTTCTTTTAATATTCAGAAGGCTATGATTTTCTGATGTTGAATTCAAATAGGAGGCTACATATGTATTTACATTATTTTCATAAAAATACGAAGTACGTTTTGACTATGTGCGCCAAAACTTTTCATAGCGCGACTGAAACTGGTATAATAACCCCTAAACCCATATTCGGATATATTCCGTTTCCCGCTTTTCTTTCCCCTGTAGGTTTTTCCCTTTTCTTCTTCTTTTATTTTTTTCCTCTGAAGGCACCCCCCCCCAAAAACTATCTTTTTGTTTTTTATTAAAAGTTATTTTTTGAGTATATTGTTTTTTTTAAACAAACAACAAACAATTCCACATAAAACCACTATTTTGCTCTTTTTAAAATTTGATGAATAGGGGGTGCGTTAATTGGAAATCGGAAATCAGTGGAAATTGGAATGTGAGTTTGCTTTGTGATTTTTCGAAAAAAAAGCTACGACTATACGATGATTTCTAGCTTACATTTGACCCCATCGACGCCTTTCAAATTCACGTACCCATATAGAGGCATTGTTTGGCAAGCTTTATTGTGTATATATAATTGTTTATGTCTATGCTTGCAGTGAATATATGTGTATTTTGGTAGCCATACGCTCAATCCTCGCTTCGGACGGTCGAACATCATCTGCAGCTTAGATTCGTCCACCTCCTCGAGGGTAACCTCGCCATCACACTGCAGAAGTTTAAGTGGTCGGTCATTCATAGTGTCGATTAATTTCTTGGCCCGCGCTCTCTTTTGTCCGAGATCATTCTCGAGTATCTCCTTCTCATGGTCTTATGTGCATGCGTCTATTTTAAGCAATAATGCGTTCCTGGGCTGTTGTCAACTTTGCTATGTAGAAATACGGTAAAACGTACTTGGACCTATTTGAGACGATAGTAGATGTAAGATATTGTAAACTAAATTTTATAATCTCTGAACTACTACTTACAGGTTTTGGTCTTCCCGCCTATCTCCAAAATCCAATAGGTCTTTTTTTTTTTAACCTTTCTTCAGATGGCACTTTATTTATTTTAGCTAATGTATTAACTTGACTTACGTTTTTATGTCTATCTACAAATTAGACATGTGGTCATGAACACTTAGTACTTCTCGTGAAAATAACTCAATAAAAACAGCTAGAGGTACGTCCTGTGTGATCGAGGAAATTAAGGCTCTTAACAAGAGACAGTCCCGATCATTCTTACACAAGCTACCACTGCTAAATCCTAACTGACTTAAATTGTATCTTAGTTTATATAACATAGTTTAAAACATAGAAATATACATCGGAAGTTTACAGCTATATTTTTCAGGGCATTCTCGACCCTTTCCTGGTCTTCGTATATGATTTTATCTTTGCGGTTCATCTTCTTCCTGCTCTGTTTGATATTGACCTTTCTCGTACTCCGCCTGCTCCTCCCTTAACGTCTCGAGATCTAATTGTAAGTTTCGGTCTATCAAGGCGATATTAACGCCTTAGAGTAAATAAACGCTTATGTTAAGTCTAAGTATAGATAAATTCGAAATAAATAAACGAAATGAGTCTTTTAGTAAAGTTAGGTATGCCTCATTAAAACAGCAATACTCTGAGGAATTGTGAGGCTGAGACATTGATCCTCTC
The DNA here is from genome assembly GCF_001186125.1 of Sphaeroforma arctica JP610. Classification (NCBI taxonomy): domain Eukaryota; class Ichthyosporea; order Ichthyophonida; genus Sphaeroforma; species Sphaeroforma arctica. Next base: position 82,621 of record NW_014040358.1, on the reverse strand, counting down.
AGTACTGTTTTCGCCAAAGGGATTTTATTTAGTGTTTCGTTGTCGCTCTATTAGAAACTATGGTATGTTTCGTTGGGGCGAATCTGAGAGACTCATAAAATTCTATCTTTAGAAAAAAGAAAAGAAAAAAAGAATAATATTCTTGATGTCCATAGTTATTGCATTAACCAACAACTTGCCACTTATCAAGAAATACCGACTTAGCCTTCATCAGACTGGCACATCTGGTTGGCTGAACGGAGGTTAAACTCGGTAACGCTAATAGTCTCTAGAAACCTATATTCGGTTGAGCCATCTCGCTACCGAAGTATTCAGATATAAATAGATTTAGAAGTTAACATAGTTTTATTAATAGAACTAGTCCAAATCACATCTTTGGCATTTTAATCTGGCCTTTTAATGGCCTTATCCAAATATCTGATATGTAAAATGGAAAAGGTATTTAATTAATAAAAACCATTAAAACCCATTTTAGGAAATTCAAGTTCCTCATACTATTAAGAGTACGTTTATAGTTTACGTACTTCTTAAGAGTACGTTTATAACATAGTCTAATGTGGAGGCCCGGCTATTACACAGCCCCCACCCAGCTTTGAAATCCAAGAGACACTAGTTGCTCACTCAAGCCGATTTTAGATTTACAAAGCGAGAAGGAAAACCGTGTCGAAACATTAAGAAGCATAACATATAGTTAATGTTTCTCAGGCGGAACAGTTAAACGTTATCGGTTACCCTGTGAGTTTTGGTCTTAGGTCCAGTAGGTCCGTGGTGGTCGACTGGACGTTTCTTACGCTTCAGTGTCTTAAGCACATATGAAGGGTGAGCAATAAAGCTCGGGATAAATGCTGTAGGCGGGTAAGTTTTAACTTCCGTGCCTTCAGACGATGGAAACATGCTATCTTTTTCAGCTTGTGACTTATGCAGGCGTTTACGCCATTTTCGATTAAAGGCTTTAAATAGTCTTGATTATCGAAAGCATCTGAAGTAAACTCAGCGATTGTGCCGTCGATAAAGCGTGTATGATAGTATTTATAACCTCCCTTATCCTTTCTCCATATAATGTCTTTAAATTCAGAACGATCAAGAGGGGCATTAGAGTCATATCTTCTTGCGAGTATAATCTCGGTAGTTGGAATCCGACTAGTGCCTGTATTCAAAGCAATAGAACCGTCGGGGTTATTAACCTCATATGTTCCACTTTTAGTGTCGGTTACAGAGATTTAGTATGGTCCTATCCATTTCGATGTTAGTACACTAGCATCGGAATTACGTTGACGGATGTTAATTCTGTCTCCAACCTGTAATCTTGATCGACTCGAAACACAATGTAACGGTGAACCTAGTTTTATTTCCTTGATAGTTGAATAAACGTCTACCTTAGCAGAATGAACTTCTTGAAAGAATTAAACCACGTATTTATACTATCTCCGAAGGATTCCCTTGAGAATCTTGCCGCCTATCAAATTGTGTATCTACTCAATTTCGAGCCTACAAGTCCATTCAACATATATCGTCATCTGCCAACCTTCAATTAATATTGCCCCGCACTTCGGTTCGCAAAGCACAAATCACACACCAACCTCCTCTTCTTTCGAGCATATGCGGTCGTTTGCCACCACACCGCACAATACAACTTAGAACTTTCCAAACTTATTATTTTTCACACTTATAAGTTATCGCCCACACTTAGAAGTTCTCGCACTCTTATTAACGCCCAGGAACATTCCCGAACAGTTCGGTACTTACAACACCAACATTATTTTAAATCGGAGGTAAACATGGTTGACATTTACTCTGCTATCTTTTTGGTAGCGTTCCGTCATTAGGCTCGCCCCTGTTAAAAGGTATTTGTAACTCACTATATCTGCCACGAAAATAATGAGCGGGTGTTGACCTGTAACCGGATCAGCACACTCGTTCATCTGTGTTTGTAGCCACTTAAGGTGGTACGACCAATCATCTGCATCATCCGTTAATGCAGTACGAAAGAATAACTCTTCTATGACGCGTTTCATTCGCGCCCTGTGTTTGCGGTGTATATGGTACACCCCTTTTATGGCACATGCCTGATACGAGTACTAACGATTCCATTACACCATCGCAGAACTCGCTACTGTTATCAGTACATATTATACCCGGCCACCCGTGGTCAGCAAAGACGTGGCAACATAATTCTGCCACGGTCTGCGTACTCTTGTGCTTTAAAAGATAGAGCAAGTTATACCGTGTCGCCACATCAAGAAGTGGCATACGTAACGGTCGCCTGTGTGCTCGGACGTAGGCAGGTCAACCAGATCAATGATGACCCTGCGCCATGAAACATCTTCAGTCACACTCTTAAGCGGTGCGAACCCATAGCGCTTAATCTGGTTGAGATCACAGTCTGTACATGACTGATACACTCTGTCAACTAAAGTTGCCAGCTTAGGGTACGCGATCCCATTTCGCTTAGCATCTTAAAGGGCGTCTACTAAGTTCTGGTGCTTCAGCTTATGGTTTTGCGTCAGCCAACCAAGAATGTTTTTATCATTCTGCTCCTCCAGAATAAAGGCAGAGTGTTCAGAATCCACTTGCGTGGTCTCTAAGACTGTAGTGTTTCCAGACTTCTATCCTTCTTTCGCATGAGTGACATAAGTGCGCTCGTGTGCGTTTGATACACCTGACTTATTTAATAGTCGCATTATATGTGTATATTCTTCGGGATTATCGTTCATTAATCCCTTTAAAAATAGTGTTTGAAAGACCTTGGCTTGGACTTTATGTTATTAAACAGAGTCCTAGCTAGAGACTGACGCTTCTTAACTGTAGGAATAATATTATTTATTTCAAAAATGGCAAGTATTTATGATACAATGTATGAACATATGGTATGGCTCTCATAGTCGCTGTAGTGGTTCAGGAAAGATTGATGGGAAGAAGTGGTCAGTAAATTCCCGTTTGAAGCTTGGGCCAAGTGAGTCGACAATGGAAGATATGC
>NW_014040358.1:69839-77460 GCF_001186125.1 Sphaeroforma arctica JP610 | reverse complement strand
CAGAGCGAAAATCCTCTGCGGGTTGGTGTAAGGCGGTGCGATCGAAGCGATTGAATTCGACATCGTTAACACGTTTACGGGAGTGTTTATTACCCAGTGTAAAGTCCATGGTCGAGGCCTTTCGATGCTCTGTTCCTTGGATAGTCGTCGGTATTATGATCTTGTGTGATTCATGTCTGAATGACGTACCCAGTCTTAACTGGTTTCCGACGATTGTTATCCCAGTTGGGTAAAGTTGGCGGAGTACTTCTACCTGCCTCTGGGTCTATAATACCCTCAAGGACAGGCGACTCGTTTCCTGGTGTTAAAACAGGCGAATACTTGGCCTAGAGTTCTGGTGGTAGTACCTCGTAAGGTATAGATACGCTGAGCACATCTGGGTCATCTGCCACAGGTTTGGCGCTCAGGTCCTTACGCTTTTCGGGCATAATTGCCAGCCGACGTTATGTCCACTTCTGTAAGGTCATGCGCGTTGGCTCAGTGGTCTCGGACGTAGATTCGGGTTTGCCACTTGAGCTTGCCTCCTCTTCTGGTTCCGGTATAGGGACCTTCTGAGATTTGACTTTGTCTCCCATAATTGGGGACTTTTCTTTCTGAGTTTCGTCAGAAGAATTGGCTGGGGCGTCTTGAGACGTGTCCCTTGTTTCACTTCTTGGCTTCATAAATGCCAGCTTTGAAGTTGAAGCAATAGTTGGCCCTCGGGCTCTATCTGTAGGAGTAGTCTTCTTAATCGGAGTGGCTGCATCCTTATCCGAAGCATTGTCCTGACTATTCTTGTCGGAGACAAGCGCCTCGGCTACGGTGCGGTTAAATGCATCGGCAGCAGCGGCGGTTGCTTCTGCGGCAGCAGTAGCTGCGGCAGCGCCTCCCTTGCCTCACTTCTTAACATCGTAAATGCGAGCTTCGAAGTTGAGGCAATAGTTGGCACTCGGGCTCTATCTGTAGGAGTAGTCTCCTTAATCGGAGTGGCTGCATCCTTATCCGAAGCATTGTCCTGACTATTCTTGTCGGAGACAAGCGCCTCGGCTACGGTGCGGTTAAATGCATCGGCAGCAGCGGCGGTTGCTTCTGCGGCAGCAGTAGCTGCGGCAGCGCGTCCCTTGCCTCACTTCTTAACATCGTAAATGCGAGCTTCGAAGTTGAGGCAATAGTTGGCACTCGGGCTCTATCTGTAGGAGTAGTCTCTTTAATCGGAGTGGCTACATCTTAATCCGAAGCATTGTCCTGACTATTCTTGTTGAAGACAAGCGCCTCGGCTACGGTGCGGTTAAATCATCGGCAGCAGCGGCGGTTGCTTCTGCGGCAGCAAAGGCTGCGTCAGCGCGTCTCTTGTCTCACTTCTTTGCTTCGTAAATGCAAACTTCGAAGTTGAGGCAATAGTTGGCACTCGGGCTCTATCTGTAGGAGTTGTCTTCTTAATGGGAGTGTCTACATCCTTATCCGAAGCATTGTCCTGACTATTCTTGTCGGAGACAAGCGCCTCGGCTACGGTGTGGTTAAGTGCATCGGCAGCAGCGGCGGTTGCGTCTGTGGTAGCAGTAGCTACGGCAGCGCTAGCGGCTTCTCTCTCCATCTTCTTACGTTCAGGCTTGCGTTTCTTTGCAGGTGTATTGTCTTTCTTTGTCATAATCTTATTTTTATGACTTTTGCGCCGTGTAGTGCCGTGGAATGGGTTAGTGCAGAGTACTTAATACCGAGTAGGACCAGGTTATCCGTCATAATTCGGTCGAGGAGCGAGAATGGGGGTGAGCCAATGCCGCACCAGACCACGGATACATTCGGAATATGCTGTGCTGGCTGGTCTGAATCGAAAGTATTATAGGCGGGACCAACAAGCGCGATAATTTGGTTTGAACCAAAATTTGGAAGTAGTACTTCAACAGCGTGATTAGCCGGGTATGGGGAACATCTTTTGATGTGTCAGAAACGGGTGAGGGTACGGTGGTTCTACTACATGCTGGAGAAAAGATCTAATGTGTTCGTGGATGGTCCAGATACCGTGGAAGTCGTGGCACTCCTGTAATTGCTGGAGAAGGTCAGGGCCAATGGGCGGCAGTTTCGGGCCTACCAGGGTGCGTCGAATCAGTTGTTGGATGCAGGTAAAGTGGCTGGTGGTGAACTTGTGGCTACCCAGGCAGACAGGGCAGAGACAGCCGTCGGTGCGGTAGTCGAGCAATGTGAACATGTACGTATTCGTTACAATTATAGCACAGAGCCGGATTGGTGTAGGCTCGAGGCAGCGGTTGAAGCTGTCGTGTCTGGCTTTGTCTCGGTTTGAGGTTGGCGGTTCACCCATAACCAGTTGGTAGTAATATTGGCGCCGGGCCATTGCCGCGATCTCCTTGTTGGACCAGCGTTTTGTTGAGTTCTTCCTGATGTCGTCACAGCGTTGGCGGAGGGGTACATGGTCGGGTGTACGCCCGCCCGTGGTTTTGTGTACAATTTTCAGGTGAGCATAAATACTGTACGGGAAGCGCAGCGATGGTTTGTCGGGGGCCCAGGCGGGTTGCGTCAGAGGGGTGATTGGATTTGTGCTGGCCATTGAGTCGAGTTGTATTCCCAGGCAACCTCCGAGGTAGTCCGGGAATGGTCGCGCGGGGAGCAGGCTACAAAGGTGGAGTAAGTTTGTTTGATGTTTGGGAAACCGATGGTATATAGTGCCCGTGCTGATGGCTGCTGCTTGGATGAGTGCTGAGTTAAAGCGCTCGAACAGGGGGTCCAACGCATCCTTCCATATAGGCGGAGCCCAGGCAATAATGTTCAGGCCATATGTAGCCGTGGATAGGATGAATATTTTGAACAGCACCAGTCGGTTGCGGGTGTGTCGCCAGCTGAAGCTATGGAAGTCATAAGCGCGGAAAGAGGCGATACCCAGAGACAATGCTGCAACCAGGGATTCCATATGTCTGACGAGGCTGATCCCTGGTATTCCGTGAGAGAGTGGGAACCCCAGATATTTAGAATGTTTCGATTTGGCATGTGTGTGTGCGCCATCTTCAGGGGGAGGTAACGTGTGTTCCAAGGTGCGTCTGCAAGCGTCGGCGTGATAAGCTCACCATTTATACGGAGGGTTGACGCCGCGTGTCGCAAGTCGGTAGATCGTACTCGGGGTTTAATGACACCCTGTTCGAGGCCAGATTTGCGTCCCCACGCATCAATCTCATCTAAGAAGGGCTGGAGCGGAACCGATTGAGGGGATTGGATTCGTGTGTCATCGACAAATAAATAAGAGCGGAGGTGCTTGGGCCGAAATTGTGCTAACGTGACAGCTAAGGAATCCATGTAGATAATAAAGAGCTGGGGGCCGACGATTGAGCCTTGTAGGATGCCATTCGTTTTATGGAATAGAGTCGAGCGTCGGCGGGGGAGGTGATATCTGCATTGGCTTTCTTTGGGCGCACTGTCAGGAGGCTGCAGTTCAGGGCTGCAGGGCAGGTACCCGCCTTCAGTAGCTCAGTGAATGCTTCGGCAAGGAGTATATTCAGTGGGCTATTGGCGTCGAGGCGTCCTAATGTTCTGCGTTCGGTGGAGCGCTCTACTGTGGCCTTCAGGAGGAGCATGTGAATCCCGTCGGGGCCAGGCCCCTTATTGGGATAGCGTAGTATAACCTCCATTACATCGTCGGGCGTAGGGTGGAAGTGGCATCGGGAGAGGGTTCGGTATCCGGTGGAACCGCGTACGGGTTTGTAGAGTTGAATAGGTCCTCAAAGTAGCCAGCGAGGGTGGCGCCTGTGTCATCGGTACCCGGTATACAGGGTTGGCGCGGGGACCGTCGTTGGTACGCAATATCTTTGGACATTTGAGCATTGCTTTGGGTGGTTAGACGTGGGCGGAACGAGTGGTTTGGCAGCTGCTGAACTCATGGTCTGTTAAGTCATAGTAGAACCCTCCGAAGATTTGTGGGTTAGCGGCATAGCGCCAGATGCGGTCATTGTTGGCATTTGTTGGGGCCGATGGATTTGATTCGTGGGAAGTATCTGGAGATCGAGTCCAAAGATGTGATCACCACAGATACCGTAATCCGTCAGCTTATAATTCTGAAGGGAGGCAGGGGTGGTAGGCCGATGATACGCATAGAGCCGCCAGCATAGAGGTAGTCCAAGTGCCACGCATTACGCAGGGTAGTCTCAATCGTTTCCATACGTAGTCCGGGCTTTGAAGTTGAAATCTCCCCACACGACATCTGGTTGGAAATCGCCAATCTCGGGGGGATTCATGTATCGCCTGACGTCTTCTTCAGTAAGTAATTTGAGTGGAAGGTAGATCACGGCCATATGAACGGCAAAGCACACACAAAACACTGCGTACGGTGAAGAGAGCACAAGTTGAAAATTCGATGGGTGGTGTCTGGAAAAGATGCCAATACCACAGTGTGAAGGGTGTAAAATATTATGCTGTGTAGTGTGATGTAGAATATGGTAGTGTGTGTTCGAGCGTGTATGATTAAGAAATGTAGTGTTATGCCAGGTTTCGACCACACACATAACATCAACCTGACTTAAAATCGATATAACGTTCAAACACTTATCTTTATGTGCTGCGTTGTCCATGTTGAGTCCTTGTGGGTTGAAGAGCATCATCCTCATTAGTCCTAACATTGTTCATTCTCGGTCAATACTACTGGGCTTTCTTCTTTAACGATGTCAGCCATTTCTATATCATTGCCGGTCGTCGAAGAGTCAGTCGTGGAAGGTTGAGGCTGTGTATTGGTAACCATCGTGTCGGATGGTTGTGTCGAGAAGACCGTTGGTTTATGAAGTCGTCCGGGTTTCGCACGCGCTGGTTCTTTAGCGTTTGCCAGGATTTGCGGGTTAAGTGAGAAGAGGTTTGCATCATGTTAAGCCTTCTGGAGACGATCCGCGGTAGATCGGAGGATGTCTGCGTTAGTGGAGTTGACTAGGGAGCGCAGTAGTGCATCCATGCTGCGGGCAAGAATTTTTGGCACTCGTTCATGTGTGCAGCGGGTCTTCCTCTTGGTGCGGAGATAGTGGATTAAGGCTGCTTTCGTAGCGTCGGGATGTTGTTGGGAGCGGGGGTCGATGTGTTCATCAAGTTGCTAATTCCACGTAAGTGCTGCATGTCGTTTCACCTGGGCAACAGCGTCGCTAGGAACACAAAGGCGGAGAAATTTACGTTTCGGAGACGAAAATTTGAATCAAAGGTCCGTCGTGAAAAATAAATATGGTTGGGGGGCGTGTTTCGGTTCCACGAGTTTGGTTTTTGTGGGGTAGTGAAACAGTGAAAGATGTAAGAACAATCATGTCCGACCCACAGATCTTGATATATTTGTTCGAACCCTAACTCCACCCGTAGTGTGGTGCCTAATTTAGTAAGCAGTGCCCGAAGGGCTCTGCGGCTAAACTAGGCGACACACGAAGGTGCAGTCGGGCTGTGCCGACGACAATGTTTGCGGGCGTCGCACTGCCGACTTTCGCCGCGACGGTGCCGTCGACAGTGTACGCAGGCTTAAAATTGCCGACAGTGTACGCAGGCTTAAAATTGCCGACAGTGTTTGCAGGCCTCGGCTTGCCGACAGCCTCCACAACGGTGCCGGCAACAATGTCTGTGGACGTCGCACTGCCGATAGTCGCCGCAACGGTACCGTCGATAGTGTACGCAAACTCAAAATTGCCGACTTACCGACACTCTCCGCAATGGTGCCGGCGACCCGCAATGTTGCACCGAGCTCAACGAGCGGTACCTGGAGGGCCATGCGAGGCTGAACAGTTAGGTGCAACACGAAGGTGCACACGGACAGCCACATCGACGACTGGTTGCATGCCTCGTAATGCCGACAGTGTTCACATGTCTCGACTTGCCGATAGCCTCTACAACGGTACCGGCAACAATGCTTGCCGGCGTCGCACTGCCGATAGTCGCCGCAACGGTGCCATCGATAGTGTACCCAATCTCAAAATTGCTGACAGTGTGTGTTGCACCGAGATCAACGAACGGTTCCCGGAGGGCCATGCGAGGTTATCGCTGCCGTCGAGGTTTGCGAGCCCCGTGATAAATTTTGGACACAAATTTCCCGAAGACACGAACATCCACAGAGGTGTTTGCAGCGTCCAAACGGCCTCTGCCGTGAACCGGTGGGTGGCTTGGGTGTCGAAGTGTATTTTGTGAATGCGGGCGGCCATTTGGAAACTGCAGCGCAACCAAAAGTGTGTAGCCATGTCGCGGTGACATTCTGAAGCGGTCACACCGAGAGTGATTTCCCACAACGGCTTTGTCGTCACGGAGATGCGTTGCACCGACAGTCTCCACAACGGTGCCAGGGACAATCTTTGCGGGTGTCCTACTACCGACACTGACATCGGAACAAAAGTCTGCAGCCATGTCGCGGTGATATTTTGAAGCGGTCACGCCGAGAGTGATTTTCCACAACGAATTTGTCGTCACGGAGATGCGTTGCCCTCGTGCGACAGTCTCTACAACGTGTCGGGAACAATGTTTGCGGACGACGCACTGCCGACATGCACGGCAATTCACACACACACACACACCCACTGTCCGGCGCAAAGCGCCCAGCACGAAGCGCCCAGCGCAAAGCGCTCTAAGTACTCGGAGAATCGTCGCCGCTACACTGACCTGAGATATGCGCGTTCGGGCGAACGTGGAGAGTTTCGACACCAGACTGGACGTCCACCAAAAGAAATACATGGGTCAGAACCACCTAGTGTCCTAGAGCTGCGAGCAATTGCGTTGATCTTTTCTCATCTTGTTTTTGTTCGACTTTCTGGCCTGCATGCAGTGGACTGAACCTCTTCCCAATTTTGGGGGCTTCTGATTGTACACATTTTGATCCAAAATTCGAACGTAGCGCGACAAGAAATTTTCAACAGGGTCAGAGACCAATTTTTTTTACACCGATCGAACCCATGACATTCACATTTTTTTCAACAGCATTATCAACTAGACTAGTTGGTATGTTTTTGATATATATTTCTTGGTATACATTTGTTTTTTATCAGAAGTTAAAGTTGCAATAGTGAAAAAAGTTGCAATGTCCACGATGACGAGTTCCTTTGCTAGCTTTAAAATGTGTAAGATTCGGTCTCTCAAGGCGATATTAACGCCTTAGAATAATTAAACACGTAGGTAAAATCTAAGTATCGTGATAATTTCAAAGCTAATAAACGAAACGAGTCTTTTGGTAAAGTTAGGTATGCCTCGTGAAAACAGCAATACTCTGAGGGATTGTGAGGCTGAGACATTGCCTATATATAATTCTCTCAGAACTGTTTTCGCCGAAGGAATTTTATTTAGTGTTTCGTTGTCGCTCTATTAAAAACTATGGTATGTTTCGTTGGGGCGAATCCGAGTGACTCATAAAATCGTATCTTTAGAAAAAAAATAGTAAAAAGAAAAGGAAAATACTCTTGATGTCTTTTGTTATTATCTTAACCAATAACTTTCCACTTATCAAGAATTACCGACTTAGCCTTCACCAGACTGGCACATCTGGTTGGCTGATCGGAGGATAAACTAGGTAACGTTAATAGTCCCTAGAAATCTATATTCGGTTGAGCCATCTCGCTACCGGAGTATTCAGATATAAATAGATTTGGAAAGTAAATATAGTTCTATTAATAGAACTAGACCCACTCTTATGTTTGGT
>NW_014040358.1:1388-49472 GCF_001186125.1 Sphaeroforma arctica JP610 | reverse complement strand
TTATATTAATGTCCTAGGTAATATTATATATATATATATATATATANATATATGCTTCGTTTNTAATGAAAGTATTAATATTATACAACTTGTAAGTACTACTATATATATATATATATATATATATATATATATATATATATAAGATATATGCATATATATATATATATGTATATATGTATGTATATATGTATATATATATATATATATATATATATATATATATATATATATATATATATATATATATATATATATATATATATATATATATATATATATATATATATATATATATATATATATATATAAATAAATAAATGTATGTGCATATATATATATATGTGTACTGTGTGTGTGTGTGTATATGTATATATATNTATATCTGTGTGTGTATACGTATATATTTGTATACGTATATATATATATATATATATATATATGTATATATACTTGTAAGTGCTGATCTCGGTTTACAAAATTAAAAATGGGTGTTGTCCCTATACTGGTAGCGCGTACGGCTATACGTGCAAATTTCACATCTACATCGAGAAATCATTGGATTGTGCTCTCTCGGTGTCATGATAGGGGCCACTCTTCCATAGCTACCATGTGTGATTCACCGGGGATCAATGTGTATCACTAAACTGATTAAGTGAAGTTGTGGTTGTCTAGGCATCTGTGTATCACGCACTATATGCCACTCACGTTCTCTCTATATATACGGCTCCACAGCAACTTTGGCGAAATCTTCTACTTGATCTTCATATGGATGCTGATGACCAATGGGTTCGTTCACTTTGTTGCTAGCTGCGTGTGCGTCCTCAGTTTCCGCCAAGCACCACACAAATGGCTGATTGTGGTGCTGTATGTTGTCTGGGTAGGTTATATGCTTCAACTTTTTTTTTGCGCACATTGAACAGATGCATTTGTGTATCTTGAATTGTTTCACGGGCGCGGTTTTATGGTGCATCTTCAATGGTTGCTACCGAATGCTGTGTACCACCACCTGGCAGTATACGAGTGAACTCTCATGAACACAGTCTAAGCGCAATTTACTTGCAATTTAAAATATATTCATTAATTTGCTGACTATTTAGTTCCCATAGTTGAACATTTGGCTATCTCTTTAGTCGAAAGCGCTGGTTGCGATACCTACGCCCGTCTATCTATCAAAGACTGATCCGTACGCACTGTGTTATTGACCGTACACGCGCAAAAGAATACCTTATTCCAGTATGTCACTCGTAAACCAGGTGTACACACAGGCGCGACTTTATTATGACGCAAACGTATATGTCTCGAAAGCATCTTGGCATCAAGTATGAAAATTTTCCTAAATAGTAAGTATATACATGCTCTTGTTTATTTACGTTCAGGTTGTGCTAGGAACATATACCGCGAGCGGTGTTGATTACAAGTCCATATATGTGATCATTCTATAGAAACTAGCAAACAGGTACTCGACAAAAACTTAAGCAAATATTTTCTGGAACAGGGTTACTTCGAGCATATATGTATACACACGCCCGACATGTTCCATGGTCTTTAAGTACACCCCATAGTCAATATGGTAAAACTGCATCAATGTGTTCTCCCATCCTGCTCACAATACTATTCTACCCGCCTTTTAGCTGACATCTAGTTGTTGCTTCGTTTGCACCTGTATCAGCCGCGTCAATATCACCGTTCGTGTGCGGCAACGTATATTTCACCCAATTCCCTTCCGATCCCTTCACACACTCGTAGCCAACAAAATCTCAGACTGTTTCCTTGAAAGCCTAATTGTAGTTTTGCGCATTACACAGTCATGCCTGGTGACTCTCTTCGTGGGTGGTACCATAGGTTTGCTGGCGGCGGGTTTCCTATCGTCGGGCGACTACGGCATACAGCGTGTGATAGCTATGAGCATCGGTGTGGCTCTGACTGTCATCTACAGTATCATCTCCATGTTCCGCTGGCTCGCCACCATGGGATGAGACGAGACTGCCACCGCTCTCAGCCTCGAGATGAGAGGCAAGTGTCCGATATTGAACGAGAGGGGCAGATTCTCAACACTGCACACATGTTGCTGAAGTCCGTGTATGTCCGCATTCATCCACGATGCCACACTGAGCAAAGATTGCTGAACTGTGTACGTATCAATGTTATAGCAGGAATAGGCATGACATATAGCATGCGACTGCAGTGGGTATGAAGGCTACCGATGACTCGCCATGATGTAAGAATATCGACCACTTCGCACCTGATAGTTATTGTGCTGTATCGGGGGACCTCATGAATAGAGGGTGTATATTTCAAATCGTACACCTGTTCTGTGTATGTGTGCGCGGGGGGGGGGGGGCTTTGGTATTTGAATTGGCGTAGTGCTAAAACTCATGGTATATCTGGATTCTGCCTATGATACCCGTATGGACCCTGTATCGTCTGTGTTGTTAGGCATCACAATATCCGCTTTGTGGCGTCAAAGTATACAATATGCGGTAATCTTTGCATCGTAGATGGTTCATTAGGGTCGCTTGACATGTGACGCCTCACGGCCTATTTGATCTGTTGAGAGTACGTCATTCGGCGTACGGTTTGGGTATCGGAGTGACCCTGTCTGCAACGTAAGCCAGAATTACGATGACTTTGTGTGTGATACGCTATCAGAAGTGGTACTTTAGGCGTGTACACGCGTGTGTGCTTGATTAAGCACTTGGCATCGTAGATCAGTGCGAATCCCTTGCGTAGTTTGGGATGTGTTCGTATTCCTCACAGGACTACTGAATTACTTTCAAGGGTTGTTTCGATACCCCGACGACTCGCTGGGAGGGTCGATCGGGATCTCCATAAAACATTACACTCATGGTCACCATCGTAAAAATGTATATATGCACGTGCTAGGAGAATCCGCAGGCAAGAAAGACAACGAGTTACAAGCATATAAAATCCCTCAGGTAAAGCGTTATGCAAGACCTGTTTATCCGCTTCTCTCAATACGGTCCCCTGCGGACGCGGTGGCCAATAGTATTGAATGTATGTCAACTACTGCAGCGTTAAACGATAACGGTGAGAGTCATGCTTCACAGGTCTTGTATATAGATGTCATGTGTTCAGGCGTAAGCTTTCCGCCCTTGTATATATATGTCATGTGTTCAGGCGGAAGCTTTCCGCCCCGCAACAACTTTCAGTTTCATAGCTTCAATAGTGTGAAGCAGCATTGGAAAAGTGACCTCTCAATTGTAACGAAATGATAGGAACGATCCTGATGGCGGAGATGGAACCAACTTTACGTACAGCTCTTCGTTGCTGCGTGAAGTGCTAGTTGTCATATGTCATGACATCTGTCAGTAAATAAAGCGAGAGAGTTGATGTACAGATATTAATCTTAGCTCGTAGAACAATTGCCAATCAATATAAACAGCTGTACCCGAACAATATAGGCGTACGGTACATACTTGGAAGTGCGGCACTGTGTGTCTGTGTAACACAAAATTTATTTACGGATTTGAACATCTCATCATAATCGATTGGCCATATATGCGTGCGAATGATCTGCGTACACGAACGTCTCTGCACCCCTCGCCTTGTTAGCAGGATCATTTCGTTACACGAGATGACCATCACTTGAACGCATACAATAAATTTTGCTGTGTTGGAAACGTTTGAGGGGTATCGAACACTTGCACATCTCATATTTGAAAGCGTGATATGTAGCTGCATAAAAAATTTAAACTCAAGGAGGTTTCAAATTTACCGTGCGGCAGACGCACTACTTTATGTATTGTTGACATATAGGGCATGTCCGCCATAACACTGTATTGCCCCTAAAGAGTGGACTACACCGTCAGAAGCCTCACAAACCAAGACGTTATTATCTGTGTCTCGGAGTATGTGAGATGGTATCGAATATGTCGAACCTCACTCCATGCTTGCGTGGGTGCAAATTCATGAGACAATGCGGTATAATCGCGTAATTATTTAAACAACCTATTGTATGTGTGGGAACAACTTTTCGAATTGTTCACGTAAGTAAACACAGAGAAATGTAAACAGAAACCTATATTTCGATGTCTGTTGGTATGTATTTACAGGTGTATACTTCTGTGTTTCGCATTCATTTCCGTTGTACGTGGTTAGTGTTCTCAAAGGTACGTGAGAATCACAAACCCACCCGACCGGTACATATTATTTTCACATCTAATGTTCTTCTCGTTCACAGTGGAATTTTTATTTGTGTAGTCTATTGGCGTGCTTTTAAATGCGTGTAGTGGAAGATGTGTCACATACATAGCAGTGATCATTTCTCATAACAATTGCTGGGTGCGTGTTCTGGGTGCGAAAAAAATTATTTGACTATCCATCTATGCAAAAAAATATCGTGTCTCCGAACTCGTGCTGTGTATACGCGTTCCTATATCTCGTAGTAAAATTCACGCAAATACACGCGTGTGACTTAACTTGTATTCTATAGCACAGGTATTTGTGATTGTGCTCTCACTCCCTCCTGTATATATGATTCATTTAAGGATTCTATAACATGCACTACTCGTCAATACTTGTACATAACATACACTACTCGCCTGGACTTGTACATAACATGAACTGCCTGTCCAGACTTGAACATAACATGTACTACTCGTCAAGACTTCTACAGAACATATACTTCTCGTCGAGGCTTAAGTATAATAAGTTCTACTCGTCAACACTTGTATACAACATGTACTTCTCGTTAAGACTTAAGCATAACATATACTACTCGCCAAAACTTGAGCATAATATGTACTACTCTTCAAGACCGACATAATATATACTACTATCATCAAGACTCGTATAGAATATGTACCTCTCGGGAAAAAAAGCCTAATTGGTTTGCTGCTTAGAACTTTTTATTACTTAGCTACATGTTACTATTCTTTACTCACAACTTGGGGCACTTCTGATAGAAACTAACAGGCGTGCGTCCGTATTTGACTACCTGCCCAAAATTATTCAGTTTAGGTTATGTTGCATCATTATATCCTTCTTCTTGTCGTGAAGGGAGTCTGTGGTATGCTTCTTGCGTGACATCAGAGCACCAGACGAGTGCAGAAGTGAAACCAGAAGGCTGGGCGGTAGTTGTCGGCTCCTCGGCATATACACTCGACTAATCATCGCCGGCACCTAACGTCATAAATTGATAGAAACTAACGTTCTTGTACGTTACTCCAGCTAGAAAATCTGCGCGAAAAGGAGTTCTGCACAGCTTGCAGCGTTTCACCCTGGCTTGTGTGATGGCCAACAAACTTTAAACTACTCGCAATGCAACTGCAGTAGACTCTCCTCGGAAGGTTGCGAGCATATATACATTTTAACTCGAGGCCCAATCTCTAGTAAAATCGCATACAATGTGTAATGTTCGACATTTCAACACTTCAAGATTTGAAAACTCCAAAAGAAAACGATCCACGCATCCCAGATGCTCGTCGCTTGACAATGGGAGATAGATCTTCGTTCGCTGATGACGACGACGTCATCGAAGATATCGATGATCTCGCATATAACCTTCGAGTAGCATCAACTACGTCACAATCTCCAGAAACAGAGGTGCAAGACTTTTCGCGCTGCACTGGAATCTGTGAATTGTCTTGAGGAGCTATTGTAGGCTGGACAATGGCCGATGGTGGCGCAGTACAAACATACTTTGGTGCACATCCACCCCTTCGTTTTCGGAATGAAGATTTCGCGTTCAGCTGCTTGACGCCCTTAAAGTTACAAGGGCCGCAGCCAGACCCAAGACAAAGTACACAGCATAGTGGAACCATTTTAATTTCTATTAAAATTTAGTTAATTTTATAAGTCAGTTGTGAATTCGTGATTTGTGTCGGAATGCAGATGCAGCCTTGCATATATATAATATATTACACATTCGCGGACTGTTGTCATTCTGATTTTTTACAATTTACGAGCAACATATTTACAAATGGTTTACCCCAGGACGGCCCTGGGCCCTGGTGGGCCTGGGGCGTTGCCCGCCGCTGGTTCTCAGCTTCCCGGAGCTGGGTGTCTGGGTCTCTCCCTCTCTAAAGTAGTCTCTTTTTTCTATTTTTTTCTTTTTTAAAAACAAAAAACAAGTATATTTACTCTAGACTCTTCTGCTGCTTTTGTTTTATTTCTATTGTATTTTAAAAACAAATAGCAGCTACAGGGCCAGGCCTACAGTGGCATATGTAAATATATATGTACATAAATAAATACATCCTGACCCGGCCCTACATCCTGCAATTAATAGAAAAATTTACTACATAGTATTTATTGGTAGCGCTATTTACCCATAGCCCCAGGGCTCAGGCCTCAGGGTCTCAGGCTATCCGCTAAATAATGTTTAAAAAAAAGTACATAGTAAAATAAATATATACCAGAGTGAGAGTGTTCACTGTTCACTGTTCACTGTTCAGTGTTATAGATGGAGTAAAGTCTGCGGGAATTGGGAAGCCGGGAACGAGTTCTGATTTTAACTTCTAGTATATATTAGGCCCCAGCCACAAGGCTTCTGCAGTTCAGCAGTTCAGCAGTTCAGCAGTTCAGCAGTTCAGCAGTTCAGCAGTTCAGCGTCAGCTTCTGAGCCTTCTGATTTTCTGATTGCAAAGTTGATACATATTCGAAAATATTTAAATACTTGTGATAGTTGATACAAACTTCTTTTGAAAGCTATCCCGTGATATTGTTTTTTGTTCGTACGGGCGAGTAGAATCTTGTTCTGATCTTCAAAAATCATATCAACACCCGGGCCGCATAGCTTTCTAGTTCTACTTTCTAGTTTCCTCGATATTTATTGGACATCTATCATGTTTGATAATACATAATATTAATAGGTTCAAATGCTACATATTTATAGAACGAACAATCTGATGAATGTGATCATTGAGCAAGAGGTGTTGTATTTTGTTGTAAATATTTCTAAATATTATACAAACGAGAGGTTGTCAGAACTTCAGGTTTACTGAATACTGATCACTCTCCCCTGTGTCATCAGTTTTGTGAGTAATTATTGTAATTGTAAAGTTGACAAGTGTCAAAACTCTACACTGTTTCTAACAGTCTGACAATGTCTGTCAGACGTCTTTCCACTGTTTCCAGGCTCTCTGTCTCCTCTCTCTTCTCTTCTTGTTGTGTGTGAGATGACTGCGTGTCACAGAGTGTGTCGTGACTGTGTGTGGGGCTGTGGGCAGTGTGGCTGTGTCACTGTGTGCGTATGGCGTATGGCTGTGTGGCAGTCGTGTGCTTATATCTAATATCAGTCAGATAGACTGTCATCAGTGTCCAGTCAGTCTCACATTTTTTGGAATAATCATAACTAGAGTAAAAAAAATATAAAGACAACAAGAACAAAGAGTTCGTGTTTTTTAATTTCTTAAAACAAGATACAAAAGCACAACATCAAACATCAAAATACAAAAATAGACTTCAGAGTGCAGACTGCAGACTGTAGACTGCAGACTTCAGAAGTTCAGAGTCAGAGACTCGGAGCGACAGACACTCAGACTGTCATATGTCAGACTGTCAAATGTCAGACCCACTCTACTAGTAGTACCAGAACCTGCTGTCCCTTGAGTCCTTGACCCTTCGCACTGCGGCCTGCGGCCTGCGGCCTGCGCCCTGGTACCTTTTTTCTATATATAAAAACTGCATACTGCAATCTGCACAGCCTTCTTCTATTTTTACTTTGAAAGTGCCTAATCCAGAAGGCGGCTATGCTTTAGCCAAAAATAATAATAAATATATAACAAAAGACAATCAACAAGAAAAATCAAGCACAAGAAGTAAATAATAAAATAAAATATGCTGCGAGACGTGAGTGTGAATCACTGTAAAGTGTGAGGCTGTGAGCTCAGCTGTAAATAGTGGCAGTGCGTCACTCAATCTCGCGGCCTTCCTGTCTGACCAATCAACGCTCTATAAATATATTATATAGCACTCGTTCCACTCACAACTCACAAGTCTCCAGTCTCAACGCTCGTAAGTCGTGACTCAACTCTTCTTATTGTTGGGACTTCTTGGGAGTTGGGAGTTGGGAACTTGGGGTCTTGGGACTTCTCATGAGTTTAGTTGACTGATCTGAGTTTTAGGGTTTTAGGGTTTTTTCCTTCATAATTTCACTTGATTTCACCTTTTTTTTTGCATATTTTTTATATAAATTCCAAAAAAGACCAAAAATTGTATGGAGACATTGGAGAGTTTGTAAATATTTACTCCGCCTCGCTACTTTTCGAATATTCCATTATGAAAACTGCACAGTTTTGTGTTTTACACGCAATTGGAATGGAACAGTCCCGACTTCGAAGTTCGAGAACGCTGGCTCTAGGCCCTCTAGGAGCTTGGGCCCTAAAAGCGGGTCCCGGGCTACCCCTGGGGTCTGGGGGCCTGGACTCTTGGAGCCTTGGAGGCTGGAGCCTTGGCCGGGCTGGACTTAAGCGAGTTAACGTCCGACTGCTGAGTGCTGACTCTGGACTCTGGAGTCTGGTGGGGGGTATTTATCTCTCTCAAAAGTCGAGATTCTCTGGGACCCTGAGTCCCTGTCTCCTGCCAATGAAATGAGCTGCCCCCCTTTAGAGGAAGCTCTAGAGAGGTCCCAGAGTCCTAGAGTCCTACAAGAGTCCGCTCTAGTCTCCCAGTAGTCTAAGATTCTATTTGCATTTTGTGGGTCTAAAATTTTAAGTTTGCTAACTTTGGAAAACATAGAGAAAATACAGCCCTAAAAAATATAGAGGTATATTTTGGTATATTCTTGAGAAATTTTGGAACTGTATATTCCCACACAATTTCAAAATATGCTGCCAGTTGTATTTGAAATATTGTCGAATATTCGTATAGCAGTTCCTTTTTACGACTTGGCAAATGCGCAGAGCCCAGACACACAAGAAATTCTGTTCTGGAGCCGAAAAATTGAAGACAGCGTTTTGATCCACGTATATTAACCAGAGCCAGAGTTTTGGATGTTAACGAGTAATGTGAGTGAGAATTAATCTGATAAATCACTACAAACAAATTCTTTCCCAAAGCAAAAAGAGGGCCTACCCTCTTTTTGACTTTGAAGGAAATATACAACAAAACGAAATATTGTGTTGTATTTTTTACGTCTCGAATAGCAGAATTTGATGAAGCCAAAACCGACAGTACATCCGATTTCCAAAATAATTGTGCTGAAAAAGTATGGAAATCGATCCTCAATATTTTCTGAATATTCCGAAATCTTGACCAAAAATCCAAATGTGCTAAGAAATACTGAAATTAGCTACCGGAGTAACATGTTTTACTCATCTCAAAATTTATTTCCCTATATTTTTCAAAGTTAGCAAAACCGGCCTAAAAGTCTGTAATCTACAATATATTTTAAAATCTACGTACATACTCGCCTACCTTCTGATCGCTTTATAAACGTTTTAATGTTTAAAATTAAATATATTTATGCGTTTACGTTTAACTTCTATTTGGCATGTACCCCCATAACCGCAGCTTGACTCCCAGAGAGACCCAGACTCGCAGGGGAGTCCCAACATACTAAGCCCAGTCAGGGGGCTAGTAGCCCTGGACTCCTGAAGTCCCTGACTTGGCCAAAAAAAATACTGCAGCGGAGCCTGGAGCCTGGAAGCTAGTAGAGAGAGGGGCTACATAAAGGGAAACTGACCTACCGGTTTAGGGGATTAAGGCCATCAGGCCTCGGCCTCAGGCCTCAGCCCTGACTCCCTGAGGGTTGAGGGAGCTCTACGTGATCTCTCTCTTGTGTAATGCTCTTGACTATGAAGAGGCCAGAGCTTACGGAGGTGGTAGAGTGGGAGACCCAGAGACCTAGAGTCCAGACTACAGTCCAGACTACAGTCCAGACTACAGTCCAGACTCCAGGTACCAGGGCAGGGTTTGACTAAACCCAAAAATCACGTCATCACACAAACATTCTGAGGTAAAAATAGAAATGCGAAAACGCATAGCCTTCTAAAGTAATTCTACTTTTTATTGTTTTTAAAAAATATTTAATAGTAAAAAACCAAAAGATCTAAATGAAATCAGTTTAATTTTATATATATAAACAAGACCCACTGTAAATATTTATATTTAGCTATTTACACGCCTAGGCGCCTGGAGGGCTTTGTTTTTTTAAAAGGCCTGGACAGTGGAGTGTGGACTCCCCTGGACTCCTAGAGTAATACGGACGTATATATAATAACAAATTATTTTTGTGAATTTCCTATTACCAATCTAATCATAGAGAACGATGAACTTAATCCGGTAATTGGTTGAACAAGACAAGATATCTTACCAATCGAAAGAGGGACTTTAATCCCAATTCGAACACTTGGTAATTGATTGAACAAGATATGTAATTGACTGAGCAAGATAAGATATCTTACCAATCGAAAGAGGGGCTTTAGTCCCAACTCAAGCACGTCGGTTCGGTCGGTACCTTGGCTTCACACAAGTATTTAGAAATTGTAAATTCTTGTGTGAACGGTAGCAGTGAAGGATTTCTGGCATTACTGTTTTGGAAAGAAAAAAATGGAGTCGAATTTGCTTTATTTTGACTTCAATTTGGTGATTTATAGATTTTTTTTGTCCAAATCGACTCGATTTCGGACTATAGGCTTCAACTTTATCATGAATGAGCTAACTTTTGAAATAATAAGCTAAATAGCTACGAAACTAACGAAAGTTCATCCAACAAAAGATTGTCTTTTTTTAAAACTACCTGGTCTAAATTTCTCTACCCGCTGATTGGTTATAATGTTCTATACCGGATTTTCCAAGGGTTGTCCAGTGCCCACTCTGGAATGCGGCCTGGCCCTCTGGGTCATTTGTATGGGAGTAAAAATGCCGTTTATTCTCGCAGAAGTGACTCTTTTTGAAAAGGATTTTGGGTGGATCTGGACTGCCCTGAACCCTCAGACCTCAGTGCTAACTGCCCTGTGTGGAGGCTAGACTCTGGACTCTGGACTCTCTACGTAGCGATAGTAATCGTACATAGAGAGTCTGGACACTGGAGTCTGGAGTCTGGAGCCTGGAGCCTGGAGCCTGGAGCCTGGAGCCTGGAGTTCTAGACTCTGGAGTCTAGACTCTGGAGACTGGAGTCTCAAGTCTTGAAGTCTGGACTGCTGACGTTGCTGTCTACCTCTGAGCTACACGACTCATGACTCATGAGCGCTGATCCTGGAGTCCTGGACCGCTGGACTGCTGGTCGCTGGAGCACTGGAAATTTGGAATCCTCCCCTCTCTATCGGTCTATCCCGCCACGCCGCCACGGCTTAGCATTCTCGGACAAAACCGGGGCTATGCTTTTTTGAATATAAAAAAATACATTTTTTGAGACCCAGGCAGGTAAACAATATATTTCGTACTTCCCCATATTTATTTTTCACGACGGACCTTTGATTCAAATTTTCGCCTCCGAAACGTAAATCTCGGTCACCAGTAGGTCACCAGTGTAGAACTGAATACTACTTTAAAAAAACCCCACAGACCCCACCAAAACGTTGACTTGAAATTTGGATTTTCAATCAAAAAAAATAATTATATATATCTATATTTTTTTTTATCCAGTAGGGAGTCTGGGGACCCACAGTCCCACCTCCGCGAAAAATGTCGGGCCAGGCCGAATCCCCAATTAAGACGTTCGTCTCCAACGACTCCTTACCCAATGCCCATTGGAAATTGGACATACAAAAATCTATCACAAACCTCTCTGCCCAGGTCAGTACTCTACAGGCCAATCTCAATCAAATTTTGGGACCGGCTCTAACAACCCCGAACAATGATGGGCCCATCTCCAAGGAGACTTTGACTGATGACCAATGGAAATCAACTATGCACCAAATGCTCACTAACCTCTGTGCAAAAACAACCAACCTTGAATCCGAACTCCGGGACCTTAAATCCCAAACCCGTGCTCCTATAGATGAAGACACACCCGACACTTTCCGATTTTGCTCCACAAGCCCACCTGCTCCGCCAGCAAAAAGACCGTGGTCACAGGCGACCAATAGCAGCAGTGAGCCTCCCAGCTACCGCTCAAAAGTGGACAAACCTGCAAAACCGAGCCCTAAAAAACGCCCGACCCTACCAGCTTCTCAGTCCCAATCGCAGCCGCCAGTACCCGAACACCTTTTGACGAAAGTGGTGGGCCGCCCGATGCCGGACAAAACTCTTCAAGAAATGGATGACATAACTCCGGTATGGCTCTTCTTCCGAGCAATTTTCCCTAACGGCAAGCCCCCATCCCAATCAGTATTTGAAAAATACTGGCATGCCCAACCAGCCCTCAATCGCCACCACTTTCTCTGGTATCTTCCATTAAATCGGTATCTCAACCAAATCGCCGCGGAAGCTCCACCAGTTTCATCCGCCTTTGTGTTCTTAGCGACTCTGTCGCCCAGGTGAAACGACATGCAGCACTTACGTGGAAATGGCAGCTTGATGAAAACATCGACCCCCGCTCCCAAAAACATCCCGACGCTACGAAAGCAGCTTTAATTCACTATCTCCACACCAAGCGGGAGGCCCGCTACACACATGAACGAGCGCCAAAAATACTTGCCCGCAGCATGGATGCACTACTGAGCCCACTTGTCAACTCCACTAACGCAGACATCCTCCAATCTACCGCGGACCGTCTCCAGAAGGCTTACCAAGCAAAGCATGATGCAAACCTCTTGTCACTTAACCCGCGAATCCCGGTAAAAGCTAAAGAGTGCGGAAACCGGACGACTTCATATAACAACATCCTCCCTGACACAATCATCCGACACGATGGATAGCAATATGTAGCCTCAGCTTTCCACGACAGACTCTTCGACAACAGGCAATGATATAGAAATGGCTGACATCGTCAAAGAGGAGAGCCCAGTAGTATTGACCGATACTGAACAATGTTAGGACCAATGAGGATAACGCTCTTCAACCCACAAAAAGTTTTTGAACGTTATATCGATTTTAAGTCAGGTTGATGTTATGTGTGTGGTTGAAACCTGACATAACACCACATTTCTTAAATATATACGCTCGAACACACGCTATCATATACTACATCACACTATACGGCATAATATCTTACACCTTTCACACTGTGGTATTGGTATCTTTTCCAAACACCACCCATTGAATTTTCAACTGGTACACTCTTCACCGTACGCGGTGTTCTTTGTGTGCTTTGGCGTTCATATGGCCGTGTTCTACTTTCCACTCAAATCGCTTACTGAAGAAGACGTCAGGCGATACATGAATCCCCCCGAGATTGGCGGTTTCCAACCAGATGTCGTGTGGGGAGATTTCAATTTCAAAGCCCGGAAGTATGGCCACGCATCTACAAATCACGGACTACGTATGAAAACGATTGAGACTACTCTGCGTAATACGTGGCACTTGGACTACCTCTGTACTGGCGGCTCAACTGGTACTGAACATGCGTATCATCGATCTACCACCCCCACCTCCCTCCAAACTTATAAGCTGACGGACCATGGTATCTGTGGTGACCACACCTTTGGACTCGATTTCCAGATACTTCCCACAAATCGAATCCGTCGGCCCCAACAAATGCCAGCAATGCCGCCGCCTCTGGACCAACGCCTCCCCTCCCATGGATATAACCAATATCGCCATCGACTGTATCACCTACGCAACAAATCTAGCGTGCGCCTATTCCAAGCCAAAATCCGGGCGCATCAGATCCTACTACGGTCGTATCTCACTTTACATGGACCAGCGAAAGGGCTGCTACAAATCCTCGACCACATCTGGCGCTATGCCACTATCCCACAAATGTTTGGAGGGTTCTACTATGACTTAAACAGACCTTGGGTTCAGTGGCTGCCAAAACAACTTGCTCCGCCCACGTCTGATCGCCCAAAGCAATGCTCAAAAGTTCAAAGATATTGCGTACCAACGACGGTCTCCGCGCCAACCCTGCATACCGGGTACCGATGACACAGGCGCTACCCTCGCTGGCTACTTTGAGGCCCTATTCAACTCTACAAACCCGTACTTGGTTCCACCGGATACCGAACCCTCTCCTGATGTCACGCGGCGGGACCCTCCGTATAAATGGTGAGCTTATCACGCCGACGCTCACAGAAGCACCATGGAACACACGTTACCTTGCCCTGAAGATGGCGCCTACATATGCCAAGCATAAACTCTCCAAATGTCTGGGGTTCCCTACTCTCTCACGGAATACCAGGGATCAACCTCGCCAGACCTATGGAATCCTTGGTTGCAGTATTGTTTCTGGGTGTCGGCTGTGCTCTTTCCGCGCTTATGGCTTTCATGGCTTCAGCTGGTGACACTCCCGCAACCGACTTGTGCTGTTCAAAACATTCATCCCATCCACTGCTATATATGGCCTAAATATTATTGCCTGGGCTCCGCCTATATGAAAGGATGTGCTGGACTCCCTGTTCGAGCGCTATACTCAGCACTCACTCAAGCAGCAGCTATCATCACGACCACTAAATACGCTAAGTTTCCCAAACATTGGCCAGCACAAACCCACTCGCCCCTCTGACGTAACCCGCCTGGGCCCACGACAAACCACCACTGCGCTGAAAATTGTACACAAAACCACGGGGTATACCCGATTATGTAGCCCTCCGCCTACGCTGTGACGACATCAGGAAGAACTCGACAAAACGCTGGTCTAACAAGAAGATCGCGACAATGGCCTGGCACCATTACTACTACCAAATGGTCATGGGTAACCCGCCAACCTCAAAAAATGGACAAAGCCAGACACGACAGCTTCAACCACTGCTCCGAGCCTACACTGATCATCCGGCTCTGTGCTATGATTGTAACGAATACGTACATGTTCACATTGCTCGACTACCGCACCGACGACTGTCTCTGCCCTGTCTGCCCCGGTGGCCACAAATTCACCACCAGCCACTTTACCTGCATTCAACAATTGATTCGACGCATCCTAGTAGGCCCGAAACTGCAGCCCATTGGCCCTGACCATCTCCAGCAATTACAGGAGCGCCACGATTTCCACGGTATCTGGACTCTACACGAACACCTTGGATCTTTTCTCCAGCATGTAGAACAACCACCGTACCCTCATCCGTGTAAACTTCGATGGATATTTCAATGTTTTAAACTATGTTGTATAAACTAAGATACAATTTAAGTCAGTTAGGATTTAGCAGTGGTAGCTTGTGCAAGAATGATCGGGACTGCCTGTTGGTAAGAGCCTTAATATCCTTTATCACACAGAACGTACCTCTAGCAGTTCTTTATTGAATAATTTTCACTAGAAGTACTAAGTGTTCATGACCACACGTCTAATTTGTAGATAGATATAAGAATGTAAGTCAAGTTAATACATTAACTAATATAAATAAAGTTCCATCTGAAGAAAGGTTAAAAAATGAAAAAGACTTATTGGATTTTGGAGATTGGCGGGAAGACCAAAACCTATAAATAGTAGTTCAGAGATTATAAAATTTAGTTTATAGTATCCTACATCTACTATCGTCTCAAATAGGTACAAGTAAATGAGTCATACCAAATACTCAGGCTATTGGAGCCATCAAAGTGAATTTAGAACACTTTGGAAATATTGGAAAAAGAAATTGTATTAAAAAAATTTAAATGCAAATAAAAACCAGTGTGTTATCTCATTTGATCTTGATATTTTAGACTGACCGGAGGCCGTATTTTTACATAGCCCCCAGTAGCTTTTAGGACTACGGACGTACGTGAAGGTACAATCTAGTTCGTAAAGCGAAAACCAAAGTAACCCGGTTTCGGTCATGACTTATCGAATAAGTATGTGCCTATATGTACGAGTTCAAGACTCATGTTGTACTCTATGTCGTTTAGTATTTGGTCCAGTAACCATTTCCGATGCAGGCGCCTTACGTTTATTACTTGATAAGGTAATAGCCAAAGGTTGTTCTTCATTAGAAAGTAAGTTCGAAGTTCTGCTCTGTTGGTAAGCAGATCAGAAAGTTTAGTCACATAGGAAGTATGTGGCAAATAGGGAATTTCATATCCATCAGGGTTTGTAGTCACCTGAGGAAACCCTTTCCGTTTATCTCGTGTGTTCTTATGTAGACACTTGTTCCTTTTCTTATTAAAAATTCGAAGGAAGTCGCAAAATTCCCGAAATGCATCGGAGGTTAGCCAAGCTACTGTCCCATCCATAAAACGGGTCTTGTAGTAAGTGTAGCCGTCTTCGAATGTTTTGTCAATTATATCTTTGACTTGTGACTCCATAACTGGGACATCAGAGTCAAATGAGCGAGCGAATAAGAGTTCGGAGGTAGGGATACGGTGAGTGCCTAGATTAGTTGCGCTAGTACCATCTATGTTATTCACTTCGTAAGTATCACTCTTCTCATCATGGTAGTAAATAACAGAAGGCCCAATTGTCTTAGAAGAGAGTTCGGAAACGTTGGCATTGCGATTTATAATGTTAACATAATCGCCAACTTTGAACTGAACAATGTTTTTAATGTTAATCCATCGGTTATACGCTTTAAGTAGGACACGATTTTTGTGCTCGAGTAAACAAGGGTAAACAACGTTCTGCATGCTCGACTTTTGTAGCCATGGAGTAACGTGTTTCTCGGGGCAGTTTTGTCAAACGTTGCTTGTAATTCACTATAGCGGCCAAATAAGTAGTAAAACGGGAGTGTTCCAGTTTGAAGATTCATGCAGTTATTCATTTGAGTCTGAACCCATTTTAAATGATAAGGCCACATATCCTCAACGTCATCTAGTGCAGTACGCAATAGCTTCTTTAGTTCTCTATGACGTGTCTCATTTGCACCCTGCGTTTGAGGTTTATAAGGAACACTACGCCTATGGGTCATGCCTGATACGAGTATATGTGTCTCCATTACGTCGGTACAAAACTCACTACCGTTATCATACTCGGGGGAAACCGAAGTCATTAATGACGTGATAGCATAAATCTGCCACTGTTTGCGGGCGTTTGTTTGGTATTGCATAAAGCAAGTTATAGCCCGAAGCTACACATAAGAAATGACAGATATATACATCGCCAGTGTGCCTGGATCGCGGGAGTTTAACCAAATCGACTTGGACTCGGCGCATCGGTTGGTCATCTGTCACACTTTTTAGGGGTGCCCAACCGTAGCGCTTGATCTGATTCTTTTCACAATCAGTACAGCGTCGGTATACATTACGTATCGTTTCTTTCGACGCCGGGTGATCAAGCCCTGCACGAATAGCCATCTTATAAGTATGTTCATATGCTCGATGAGTTAAATTATGTATTATTTTAACTTTACTCTCGAGCTCCTCTAAGTCAGTCAGATTCTGTGTAACGCTGGCTGGATGAACCATAGTCCCGTTAGATAGGGCAACTTCAGTATCAGAAGGGGTAGACTCCTGAGATACGTAATTAACAACATTATATTGTTGAAGTATCTTCTTCAGTTGTTTCACAACTCCTGCCTGTTCTTTAAGCAGCGCATTAAGTAGTTGAGTGCGAGCTTCAGGTTCCCTTAGAGCTTTGAGTCTTTGATCCATGGCCTTAGCTAGTTCCATGTTTTTTATGATCTAATGCCGTCTCAATCGGCATCACCTCGACCGCATTCTTGTTGGATGCATGTGTTGTATGAGTCTTGAGCTTTTGTTCAAACTCCTTAGACTCCTCTAGTTTAGCTAAGAACTCGGTTGAGGGCTTGCACTTAGTGGTACCTGCAGGACCGATGCGACAAACGATGGTGTGTTTCCAAGGTGTCTTCTTAATAGAATAGGATCTCTGATACAAGAACGTGTCGGTTTCACGGTTGACATAGATAGGCTCGTCTTGTATCATATTATTTAAATCACGTATCCATGGGTCGGAGCCACGTAAGGGACAACACAGCGTAGTGGTAGATTTAGTAATATTAACATAATTTAACAACTGTGCGATAAGTTGTCCAGGTGATTTAGCCCACGCATTATGCTTTGATAAGTCAAGTTGAAAGGCATCACCTTTAGGATGAGTCAACGACCTAAAATCAAAAGCCTGTTTGTTATGTTCTGCGGCGAACATATCAATAATAAATGGACCCCATCTTGATTGAGCGAGGCTAAACTAATTCTTATTAAGCATCCTGTGGTAAATAATAACTATATCTCAACGTACTCCCTTCATCAGAGGTGAGTCGTTGGATATTTATTGAACATTACTCGATTAACATCTGGTCAATTAGCGCATGTGCGTAATCGGATCAAAACCCTAAACTGGGTTTATGACCGATCCACAAATAGACCCTAATAACCCTAAATCATATATCTGATCACAAAAACCCTAATAACCCTAAATCGTATATCTGACCACAACCCCCCCAAGCTGAAGCACGAAACGTGTGCGAGCTTCAGGAATGAAGATATACAAATATCTGGGACGCTAATTTTATCTCCACGAACAAGAGGGATCCGCTGGCATTATCCTCGAGAGCTAGAGCAGTGTGTTGGCATTATCCTCGAGAGCTAGAGCATCGTGCTGGCATTTTACCTCTGAGAGCTAGAGGACCCGAGGTGTACGTCTCGAGTAATCCGTCGTTCTGAATACTTGAGACAACTGTTGATTAGTGACACCATATATGCGTTCTGGCAAGTACAGTATAGAACTATACCTGTGTCGGAGAAAAACTACCAATAGCAGAAACCGTGCAAACCAGTTAACCCGATGATTCCAAACAGAGCCCAAGGAATTGTCTAGTAGATATCGCTGTGTTATACTCAAGAGCTCGAGTGGCTGGTTTATACTCGGGAGCTAGAGTGGCTGGTCTATACTCGGGAGCTAGAGCGACTGGTTTATACTCGGGAGCTAGAGTGGCTGGTTTATACTCGGGAGCTAGAGTGGCTGGTTTATACTCGGGAGATATAGTGGCTGGTTTATTCTTGGGAGCTAGCGTTGCTGATTTATACTTCCGAGCTGGAGTTCGATCTTCGAGAACAGAGTACACGGACTCTGATGCTGTTATCCTATATATTAATCAGCAGGAGAATACCGTTTGTGTGCCGCTTCGCACTCAATCGTTGATTCTCAGGCTACGAGAGCTCATTCCCCATATACGTGTACGATTCAGTCTATCAAAGCGATATTAACGCCTTAGAGTAATTAAACGCGTAGGTTAAGTCTAAGCATCGTGAAATCCGAAGTAAATAAACGAAATGAGTCTTTTGGTAAAGTTAGGTATGCCTCGTGAAAACAGCAATACTCTGAGGGATTTTGAGGCTGAGACATTGCCTATATATATTCCTCTCAGTACTGTTTTCGCCGAAGGGAATTTATTTAGTGTTTCGTTGTTGCTCTATTAGAAACTATGGCATGTTTCGTTGGGGCGAATCCGAGAGACTCATAAAATCCTATCTTTAAAAGAAGGAAAAAAAGAAGAAGAAAAAGAAAAATACTCCTGATGTCCATAGTTATTGCATTAACCATTAACTTGCCACTTATCAAGAATTACCAACTTAGCTTTCATCAGACTGGCACATCTGGTTGGCTGAACGGAGGATAAACTAAGCAACGCTAATAGTCCTTAGAAATCTATGTTCTGTTGAGCCATCTCGCTACCGAAGTATTCAGATATAAATAGATTTGAAAAGTAAATATAGTTCTATTAATAAAACTAGACCAAATCTTATGTTTGGTATTTTACTGGGGCCTTTTAATGTCCTTGTCCAAATATCTGATATGTAAAATGGAAAAAGTATTAATTAATAAAACCGTTAAAACCCGTTTAGGAAACTTAAGTTCCTTGTACTATTAAGAGTACGTTTACAGTTTACGTACTGCTTAAGAGTACGTTTAGAACATAGAGTCTAATGTGGAGGCCCGGCTATTACACAGCCCCCACCCAGCTTTGAGACCCAGGAGAAGCAAGTTGCTCACTCAAGCTGATTATGGGTCAAAAAGCGAGAAAGGAAAACGGGTCGAAAACATTAAGTAGCATAACGTATAATTAATGTTTCTCAGGCGGAGAAGTTAAGCGATCTCGGTCACCCTTTGAGTTTTGGGCTTAGGTCAAGTAGGTCCGTGATGGTCGACTGGACGTTTCTTACGCTTCAGTGTCTTAAGCACATATGAAGGGTGAGCATTAAAGCTCGGGATAAATGCTGTAGGCGGGTAAGTTTTAACTTTCGTGCCTTCAGACGATGGAAACATGCTATCTTTTTCAGTTTGTGACTTAAAAAGGCGTTTACGCCATTTTCGATTAAAGGCTTTTAAATAGTCTTGATTATCGAAAGCATCTGAAGTCAACTCAGCGATTGTACCGTCTATAAAGCGTGTACGATAGTATGTATAGCCTCCCTTATCCGTTCTCCATATAATGTCTTTAAATTCAGAACGATCAAGAGGGGCATTAGAGTCATGTCTACTTGCGAGAATAATCTCAGTAGTCTGAATCCGACTAGTGCCTATATTTAAAACACTGGGAACCGTCGGGGTTATTAACCTGGTAGGTTTCACTTTTAACGTCAGCTACAGAGATTATATATGGTCCTATCCATTTAGATGTTAATACAGTAGCATCGGAATTACGTTGACGGATGTTAACTCTGTCTCCAACCTGATACTCTGCTATCTTTTTTGGTAGAATTCCATCAATTTTGCCTTTTTAATAAGGCAATATTGCGTGTTCCTCGCAAGCAAGGATATACAACGTTATAAATACGTTGTTCCTTCTCAAACCATGGTAGCCCATGGTGATTAGGTTCGTCCTTGTTAAAAGGTATTGGTAACTCACTTTATCTGCCACGAAAATAGTGAGTGGGTGTTGTACCAGTAACCGGATCAGCACACTCGTTCATTTGTGTTTGTACCCACTTAAGGTGGTACGGTCAATCATCTGCATCATCCGTTAATGCAGTACGTAAGAAGAACTTAAGTCTTCTATGGCGCGTTTCATTCGCGCCTTGTGTTTGCGGTTTATATGGTACACCCCTTTTATGGCACATGCCTGATACGAGTACTAACGATTATATTACGTCATCGCAGAACTCGCTACCGTTATCAGTACACATTATACCTGGCCACCCGTGGTCAGCAAAGACTTGGCAACATAATTCTGCCACGGTCTGCGTACTCTGGCCTTAAATGGATAGAGCAAGTTATACCGTGACGCCACATCAAAGAAATGGCATATGTAACGGTCGCCTGTGTGCTCGGACGTAGGCAGGTCAACCAGATCAATGATGACCCTGCGCCATGGAACATCTTCAGTCACACTCTTAAGTGGTGCGAAGCCATAGCGCTTGATCTGATTGAGATCACAGTCTGTGCATGACTGATATACTCTGTCAACTAAAGTTGCCAGCTTAGGGTGCGCGATCCCATGTCGCTTAGCATCTTTAAGTGCTTCTACTACGTTCTGGTGCTTCAGCTTATGACTTTGCTTCAGCCAAGCAAGAATGTTTTCATCATTCTGCTCTTCCAGAATAAAGGTAGAGTGTTGAGAATCCACTTGCGTGGTCTCTAAGTCTGTAGTGTTTCCATACTCCTGTCCTGCTTTTGCATGAGCGTCATAAGTGCGCTCGTGTGCGTTTGATACACCTGACTTATTTAATAGTCGCATTATATGTGTATATGTTTCAGGATTATCTTTCATTAATCCCTTTAAAAATAGAGGTTGAAAGACTTCGGTCTTGGACTTTATGTTATTAAACAGAGTCCTAGCTAGCGACTGGCGCTTCTTAACTGTAGTGTCATTAGTAGATTGTATCAAATGCTGTGTTGCCTTTGAACTGCTTAACGTTCAATTTAGTTGAGAGTGGAATCTCATATTCTTTGACCTTGTTAAGGAAGATCTCAGAAGGGGTTCATTTGGTTGTTCCAATGGGACCTATATGTCTTCAGGGCGTCTTCTGGACGGCTCGGGTACCCTGATATAGGAAAGTATCTACTTCCCTATCTAAATATATTGGCTCGCATTGTATCATGCTTATTAATGTATTGAGCCATAGATCTTTACTCCGTAATGGGCAACACAACGTGATGGTAGCTTTGTGTATATGAACATAATTTAGTAGTTGGACAATTAACTGACATGGTGGATTGGCCCACGCATTATGTTCGGGGAGGTCTAGTTGAAAGGAGTCTCCCATAGGATGATTTAAAGTCCTGTAATTCTTAAGTTGTGCATTATGATGTGCAGCAAACATGTCAACTATGTGTGGCCCAAATATCTTTTGAGCCAGTTCAAACCACCTGGGGTTACATTTCCAATCAGTGGCTAGTAACTCACGTACGGATTTAATTAAAGTACGGTACAAAGCGTGATAAAATATCCGGTAAATGGTTATGTATCCCTGGTAGATGTTTGATATCAAAATGAAACTTTGATAGTGTATCATGCCATCGGCTCAGTAATTGAGAGTCTGGCTTCATTTCCTTCATATATTGAAGGGACTTCTGATCACACATCAGCGTAAAAGCTGTTCCGTATAAGTATTCGCGGAAGTGTGTTAAAGCTGCTACTATGGCTAGTAGCTCTTGCTTCACAGTTGGATAATTCAACTGTGATGCATTCATTGCTCGGCTAAAGAATTGCATATACCTAGGTTTAGTATCTATATCCTGGTATAGTACACCTCCGAGTGCTAAGTCTGATGCGTCCGTTGCTATTTCAAAAGGCACGCCATCGACTGGTCCTTGTACAACAGGGGATTGTTGGACTGCGTTCTTGAGCGCTTTAAATGTGTCATCAAACTCTTTAGTCCACAAGTCTCCTAGTTTGCCTTTATGACATCTTAAGTGTTTAAAGGGTTTAAGATAATCAGCCAAATGTGGTACTCCATCTGAAAAGAAGTTTACAAACCCACACATGCTGTTCACATCTCTTCCTGTAGTTGGTGTTCGCCAATCTAACAGGTGTTCCACCTTACCGGGGTCGATTTTAATACCTTCCCCAGATATACGGTAGCTTAAGAGCTGTATTTCGCTCATGGCGAAGTGACATTTCGTCTCGTTAATCTTGAAATTTTGTTCGTTGAGTCTCTGCAGGACTCGCCTGGCCAATGCGAAAACAAAAATTTGCCCAATCTGTGATCTTTATCTTCCTATTTACTAGAATCAGATCCATAATTTTGTCCGCAAAGTCAGGTATTAATGCCTTGACTGTGTCTGACGGGGGCTTATATGGTTTCAGACAGATATCGTCTATTGATCCCTTAATGGATCTATGTTATTTGGTAAACCAGTTACGGTTATACCTAGAGTGAGTAAGTCACTCATTCCGACTATTAAGTCGTACTTCTGTGACATCTTAACTATCACAGCTTGGGTAGTGATATTTCTATCATCGGCCAGGGAGATTTTAACATCTGTGACCATGGTATCACACTTAGAAGTTTTGTCATCTGCTAAGATTAGGTGAGTAGTTTGAGTGCGCCTTTCAATGTCTTTCATTAATGCAAAGCGGTCGGATATGCATGAAATTTCTGAACCAGGATCAATCAATGCAAGGACTTTATCTCAATTGCAATATACAGGTATTATTACACGCTCGTCTAACGAGTCGTTGTATTTCCTTTGTAACGATTGTACCTGGTGATACTTTCACTCCAACTTAATGTCGGGCTTTCTGTCACAAGACTTGGCGTGATAGCCATTGGTCTTCTCACACTTGTCACACTTAGTAAGAAAGTGTGGGTGCATGTCTGCCATTCCAATAACCGTTAGGGGTCAATTGGTACATGTCATACCCACACTGTGTGTCGGCACATTTCTTAATCTCCTTGAATGAAGGTTCCTTGTCCTTCGCCTCCGCGCGTGCCCGTACATTGGGTTGCGTTGATTGAGTGGAGTCACGAGCACGTGTCTGGTTAGGACGCGTCTGACGAGGTTTATCACCTGACGTCTGGCGTGAGAGGTGTCCGATTTTTCTTATTTACCACCTTTCCCTTCGAGGTTACTCGGTATGCGGGAAAAGAGTGGATACAGTATCATAAAACTGTTCCCACGTAAGTCGGGATAGATGAAACTTTGTTTCATGTCCCTTGTCTCGAGCCTCAGTAGCGTATTTACGTTGCAACTCGGTGTACAGACTTTCACGGTCGTTGTTCCCTATGTTCTTACATAAAACATGCATAACCAGGAACTCGTGCCATCGCTGTGCCTTGTCCTTTGTTATATCTGGACGTTTAAGGTCAGCATCGAGTTTCAGAATATAACTCTGAATAGGAGTATTCTCAACTGGTTCAGTTAAGATTGAACTCAGTCCTGGACTTCGCATGACCTTGCTTAATAAGAACGTATCCAACCAACACACAGCTGGCCAGTCACGACAAATGTCTAGCTCATGCTGGTGTCGTTGCAAGATCAAGTAACTTGTTCCTGTAGGGTCAAACGACTGCATTAAAGCGGAAATCCATTGGAGCGATATCATTCGTCTCCAGCATGACCGTAAACGCATTAAGCGTACAGGTTAACGTGTCGAGGTCATGGTTGTTTATAAACTCGACCTGCTTGCTGTTGGCATCCCAGTTCGACTTAAGTCGACTGATCTGTCACTTGTACTTCTGGGTATCCCTGTGGTCTTGCCCACGTTGGGCCTGAAGTAGCTGATCGATGCGCTTCTGCTTGATCGCGATCATATTAGCAAAATATGATACGTCATCAGCACGGTGCTCGTCATGGGCGATTTCCATCTTATTGGTGTAATCGTCGACCGGTATATTAAGTTCGGTCACCTCGTCAGAGTGGAAATCCTCTGCGGGGGTATCCCTGTGGTCTTGCCCACGTTGGGCCTGAAGTAGCTGATCGATGCGCTTCTGCTTGATCGCGATCATATTAGCAAAATATGATACGTCATCAGCACGGTGCTCGTCATGGGCGATTTCCATCTTATTGGTGTAATCGTCGACCGATTTATTAAGTTCGGTCACCTCGTCAGAGTGGAAATCCTCTGCGGGCTGGTGTAATGCTGTGCGATCGAAGCGATTAAATTCGACATCGTTAACACGTTTACGGAGGTGTTTATTACCCATTGTAAAGTCCATGGTTTAGGCCTTTCGGTGCTCTGTTCCTCGGATAGTAGTTGGTATTATACTCTTGGGTGGATAACATACCCAGTCTTAACTGGTTTTCGACGATTGTCATCCCAGTTGAGTAAAGGTGGCGGAGTATTTTTACATGCCTCTGGGTCTATAATACCTTCAAGGACGGGCGACTCATAGCCGGGTGTTAGAACAGGCGAGTAATTAACCTGAAGTTCTGGTGGTAGTATCTCGTAAGGTATAGATACGCTAAGCACATCTGCCACATCTGCCACAGGTGTAGCGCTCAGGCCTTTACGCTTTTCGGGCGGAATTGCCTGTCGACGTTCTGTTCACTTCTGCAGGGATTCAGTAATGCCCGGAGAAACATGCTCGCGTAAGTGCTGTGTATGTTTTCGTGATCTATACATTCGATCTACATGTTCAACAGTCAAGTCTTTCATAAGGGTGGCTAACTGATTCTTAAGATCAGTGTTTTCAGTAATTAACTTACATATGCGCGTTGGTTCAGTGGTCTCGGATGTAGATTCGGGTTTGCCACTTGAGCTTGCCTCCTCTTCTGGTTCCGGTATAGGTACCTTCTGAGATTCGTCTTTGTCCCCTATAATTGGGGACTTTTCTTTCTGAGTTTCGTCAGAAGAATTGGTTGGGGCGTCTTGAGACGTGTCCCTTGTTTCACTTCTTGGTTTCGTAAATGCAAGCTTTGAAGTGGAAGCAATAGTTGGCCCTCGGGCTCTGTCTGTAGAAGTAGTCTCCTTAATCGGAGCGGCTACATCCTTATCCGAAGCATTATCCTGTTGACTGTTATTGTCAGAGACAAGTGCTTCGGCTACGGTGCGGTTAAACGCATTGGCAGCAGCGGCGGTTGCTTCTGCGGCAGCGCTAGCGGCTTCTCTCTCCATCTTCTTACGTTCAGTCTTGCGTTTCTTTGAAGGTTTATTGTCTTTTTTTGTCATAGTCTTAACTTATGGCTTCAGTCTTTTTCTCTTAAGGAATAAAAAATCTACCTTTACGTTCAAGTAGTCTAAGTAGTTAATACCTTTGCTAACTTTAAAATGGGTAAGATTCGGTCTATCAAGGCGATATTAACGCCTTAGAGTAATTAAACGCATAGGTTAAGTCTAAGTATCGTGAAATTCGAAGTAAATAAACGAAACGAGTCTTTTGGTAAAGTTAGGTATGCCTCGTGAAAACAGCAATACTCTGAGGGATTTTGAGGCTGAGACATTGCCAATACACATTCCTCTCAGTACTGTTTTCGCCGAAGGGATTTTATTTGGTGTTTCGGTGTCACTTTATTAGAAACTAAGGTATGTTTCGTTGGGGCGAATCCGAGAGACTCATAAAATCCTATCTTTAGAAGAAAAAAAGAATAGAAAAAAGAAAAATAACTCCTGATGTCCATAGTTATTGAATTAACCAATAACTTGCCACTTATCAAGAATTACCGACTTAGCCTTCATCCAACTGGCACATCTGGTTGGTTGAACGGATGATAAACTAAGCAACGCTAATAGTCCTAGAAACTTATGTTCGGTTGAGCCATCTCACTACCGAAGTATTCAGATATAAATAGATTTGGAAAGTAAATATAGTTCTATCAATAGAACTAGACCAAATCATATGTTTGGTATTTTACTGGGGCCTTTTAATGGCCTTGTCCAAATATCTGATATGTAAAAGTGAAAAGGTATTAATTAATAAAACCGTTAAAACCCATTTAGGAAACTTAAGTTCCTTGTACTATTAAGAGTACGTTTATGGTTTACGTACTGCTTAAGAGTACGTTTATATCATAGAGTCTAATGTGGAGGCCCGGCTATTACATACTGAGTGTGCCACGTGATTGTATCTAAAACAACTCCAATCACTCGCAGGTGTCTGTGTGAACTCAATTGATATCTTCCGGTCACGTGAGTTTACAAGAATTCTCGCTCGCATACTAAACAGACATGATAAACTCAATCGATGCCACTAGCTACGAGAGTTGACGGACAGCTATTAGGTCACTCGAATGTTGAATAGTACACACACTTTGGTCAACCATCGCAGCAATTTGCCGCAGGGCACATGACTCACTATCAACTGACTTGTAGTTATCTCGACTGGTCGCATCAGATACATTGAATGAAGATGTAACATTATAGCGTTACAAGAGTCAACTCGCACACGGAAACTTACCCCGTGTAATAATGCTACCTTACGCCTATGTAACTCATCTGTAGTTCAACCGATATTTATCGGGCGACGAGAGTTCCTACCGCGTGTGCATATTTATTTTCATTGATCGCTTGCTAGTCAAATGCGCTCTCCCGCAGCTCGTCTCATCAACGGTCGCAGGAACCGAAATACCTATAGCAACTATACACCGTGGGAACTCAAACGACGACTACTGGTTGATCATATCCATAGACAACAAGGAGTCTACACCCGCCTCCTCGTGACATACTATGAATCCAAGCGACTTTTCTCCACCACGAGACTCGACGTGGAGCCAGTGTTTCACAGTCTATAGATATGTGGCATTACAGCGCAGCATATCACTTCACACAATGTTGCATCGCACCTTAGTGCGGCATTGCACCGGAATACAGCACGACACCAATGTGTCGCTTCACAACCATTAATATGTACTGCGGATAGCTCGGCGATAATTGATACACTCTTGTATCACCTACGGATACAGTATGCGGTTCGGCAACATACAGCTAGAACGTGCAACCCCCTTACCCTAATAGGCACGGTGATCTTCCTGGGACAGGTGCTCATATCCTATTCTTGTACATGTATATCTATCCTACTCATCCACATCATCACATAGGTGTACACACATCTGTTTGTTTATTTACCTAAACACACGCACACATGTACATGTATAAGTACGCATACAACTATAGTATATATATATATATATATATATCATCTAAGATATATGCTTGCACATCAACACGTTCATCTACAAGAGCCATTCACCTATGTTTACTTCAACGGACTCGCCTCCTAACGAATCAGATCGCTCCTCACGTCTAGACCTGAAAAATACATACATTCACCCACACCTATATATATAATGTGGGCGTACTTATCCGCATATATATATTTGAATATAACATACTCGACTAGATGTACGCTGGTATGTATACATATATACTCGAGCATGTACATGTATACATATATCCAATGAACACATACACGTATATATTTATATGTACGTGTATATATGTATGGCGTAGATATTCGTTGGTGTTAATTCGCGAGATATGCCGTACGGTGCATTTATAGTGCGCATGGGCGTGTCAGTATCATGCCGCAGCACGTAGAAGCAATGCTATAAACGAGACCTAATAGTCCAATGCCTGTTTTCACGCATATAGATGTGTTTCGTGTCAAGACAAGTCAACTGGAATACCATGTTGTACATATAAACCTTTGTACCCATATAATAAGTATATCTAGCTTCCGCCTTTATACATATTCATGTATAGGTAGATATATTTTAAGTACACAACTATATCGATATATATATATATGTAACAACACGTATATACTAATCTGGCACATCCACCTCTCACTCCCCATATACGCGTACAATGTTATAGGCACCTCTACTAAATATTCATACCTTCACGTACGCCTGGCTATCTATGTAACAGTATCGTCCGACAACTAAAATACATATGTGG
This sequence comes from Sphaeroforma arctica JP610, assembly GCF_001186125.1. Taxonomy (NCBI): domain Eukaryota; class Ichthyosporea; order Ichthyophonida; genus Sphaeroforma; species Sphaeroforma arctica. Next base: position 20,817 of record NW_014040358.1, on the reverse strand, counting down.
ATAAAGATGAATACCTATACACGTACCTACTGCACGTACCTCTTGAAGTAACTCTAAATATATTGTTTTACAAGATATATCTATATAAATATATGTATCTACACACACACACACACACACACATATATATATATATATATATATATATATATATATATATATATATATATATATCTCTCTTCTGTGCGAATACGCACTTCACCCCCTTGTCTTTGCTGGTAAATTGTATAAGTAAAAAAAAAGTAATTTATCTTACTTACTTTTGTCGTTCTCACGCTTTGCTGTACTTCCGTGGGAAGTGTTTACCTTTCTTTGTGGTGCAGTAGGTTGTTGCGTTCCTTCCTGTGTTTGAGAAGGTTTAGGTAGTGTTTGTTAGTCAGGCTTATTTAGTCACGTGTGGACTTACTAGTATTTATTTTGTCATATGTGAAAGTATTTTCTCATGTAAGTGATATTAGCTTGATGTTTGGTCCTAGTGATGTTACCAAAGATGTCCGGTCTTATTGACGTCCCCTATGGATGTTCAGTCTTATTGACGTCACCTGTGAATGTTCGGTCCTGTACCGAACTTTCGTGATTGTGATATCACCTGAGATGTCCTATCCTTGTGGTAAACGAACGCTTCAATAACTGTATCGCAACGTTCTCCCTCCGTAGAGAGGGAGACGGTGTTCATTTATTAGTAATTGTAAAATTAGTGACTCTAAAAGTGAGTCATAAGTCATGTGCTGTAAAATATGACGTGAACCTGGCGGTGCTTGTGCCCGACATCCAGCACACGTTGTAGGTAATGTCGGCTGGGGTCGCTGTGCCCAGTTCTGTGACTGTCGTCGAACCGTCTGTGGGTTAGGGCGGCTATTGGTGTAGTCACGAGCCCCATTACTTGGTGGACCTTCGCGATTATTCCGGTTCTGGAGTCGCGCCGCAGTGCGCTGCTGTGCGTTCTGAATGTCGGGACCCAACAACTGTAGAAGCTCGTGAGTCTTGATTAACTACCATTTGGGATGCAATTGTAGAGTGCGTTCATACGTACGGCCGTTGAGAGCTTCCTCCAACAGTTGAACAATGCAGTGGTTTAATAAATTCTGTTGGAAGTCTGCCTCCGTCTGGCATCGTTCACGTGCCCTCCTGTAGTTCTCCATGAGTTGTGTCATTTGTTCCATAATAGGGGTGTGCATGTTGCGGTTGTGGCCCTTGGCAAGCTTACGAAACGTGGGATCAACAGTGGCTTGAGTCTCGTGCGAGCAAATCTGTTCGATTTGTAGTTGTGGCGTCCACATCTTCAATCGTTCAGAGTTGTCACGTATGTAATCTAATGTTAACTTCTCAGCCTTAAAGTAAGATAGTGAAACCATGTAAGGCTCCAACTCTCATCTAACCTTGCGATTTGCGCCTTCTTAAAAACATCCAGTAGAGCCCCCTTCGTGTCCCGTTCCATGATGTTGTGGAGGTGGTATCTATTCGAGGGCCAATCGGGCCATGTACGAGGTGATGGTACCGGACGATTTTCCACTGGACGGGACTCTAGCGTGGGGAGGATTGGAAATGTATGTAAACGTCCTCGAAATAGGTCGGGTATAAATATTTCTCCGTCATAGAGATCATTTCTCATCTCAACAAGTCTCGACACTGTTTGCCCGGAAAGATATATTCCGTACCCTTCACTACGTTCCTTTTCAGAGTGGCACATTAGTACACGAATCCTGCTCATGCCTCCAGCAGACTATGGTGCCGTATATCCTTCGATGAAATACTTGTCGGGTTCACCCTACACTCTTTGGGTGCTACTCCAACCTCCTAGTGTAGTCACATCCTTCTTCGGCGACATACTTTTGCTCCTTAGAGAGCTCCACCTCTCTCGCTTTACTCCCCTTCCTTTGCTAATCTTGCTCCCTTGTGCAGCTGCATGTGCCGTTGCGGTTATCGATATGTAACTGCCTATTGTCGGCCTGTCGTGCCCTACGGACCCCTCTGTTTACATCTAGATCCTGCTTGGTACTTTCTTTCGAGCATCTCTGACACAAAGTTATGCTTAGACAAGTAGTTCCTAGTGCCTCTGTGGATTCTAACTGTGCACTATAATTCTTACCTCGCATCCCCTAGTTTACCAGATATCGTCCTTGTCTATGTACTGTAACTTCTAAGGTGGTTCTTTGATTTACAGTATCGTTCCACGATCCTATTGCTAACCTCTTTGTTCAATATACCTGGGTACCATTTAAATATGTACATACTCTCTACCCCTTCGATCTCTCAATTTCGTCAAGAAGAATCTCTCATACCACGTTAGTAACGTACTATGCTTATGATATCATAGTGTACATCTATAATTGTTTACGCTGACTTATTCTTTATGTCCTTACTTGCTTTCTAACCTTCGTTTTAGTCCCTTTCAGTATCTTCTAACTGGGACACTGCGAACTACCTAACTCTTCCCTTTGTCTATGCCTAGAGTTAGGACGTATTTCTTGTAGTATTATATCTACCTGCCCCATCTACCGTAGGAGCAACATTCCTAATTCTGTTCCCGATTGCTTCTATGCATACAACCCCTTAGATCTTACTCACTATATACACTGGTTCCATTTCTCTAACGCAGTTTCTACTGAGCATCCTCTAACCAAAAATATTTCCAGAATAGGGTTCTAACTCGATATTTAACCCACAATTTCACCCATACTATTTGTTTCTACAACATATAATCACCGAACTATTTTGCACGATTGTTTCTACTTAACTGATCGTCTGGCTGGACCCTCGTCTTGGCCGTTTGGCCCTTCTTGTCCTGCTCATTTCGTTCTTGTACTTCAGATGTCTGTTCCTGATTTGATTACTTCTTGGGTTCGGTCGTGGGCTCCTTGGGTTCGGTCGTAGTGTCGTTGTTTGCCTCCGTTCTTGGAGCCACAGTAAAGTTAGATACCTGTCTAGGAAGCCTGAAACGTTCGAGCTGTCTAGCCATACTGATTCTATTGAGCCTGAAGCGTCCATTGTTCACTTCAGATTCCTTTTGCTGATTCCATCGGTCGTGCTGATCGTTTGGTCTCGGCGTCTCTTCCTCTTCGCTGCCACTACTCGACATCAATGATGGCATTGTGGCACTAGCGTCACTACTTGTGTACCCACTATCGTCTTCTACCGCGGGTAGATTCTGAAAGATTTCGTCATTTTGTCGCGCCATCTTACTTCCGCTACTATAACAATCGGTGTTCTCTTTCTCCGTTCGTCGTATTCCTGTAGAAAAATCTAATAAAATTCATTCAATTATTATAAGGTAGCTTATTTCCTAATTACTAATAAACTCACAACTTCCGTGGTAAACGAACGCTTCAATAACTGTATCGCAACGTTCTCCCTCCGTAGAGAGGGAGACGTTGTTCATTTATTAGTAATTGTAAAATCAGTGACTCAAAAAGTGAGTCATAAGACATGTGCTGTAATAGTCAGCAAAAACAAGGGTTATCAGATTATTCTGATAAACTGTAAAAAAACTATAATAACTAAAATAAACAACTAAAACCTAAGTACTTGTATTCTGACCACATCCTGTTGACAACACTTGAGACGTTCGGACTTATCAACTCACTTGTGATATTTGGTCTCTTTGACCTCACTTGTTTAGTATATTACACTTCTCATGTGTGATATCGTACTATGTGTCTTTGTCCCGAACTGACTTATTGCCATGTGTCCTTGCGTTATACATGTGTACTTGTTTGTAATGTGCTGTGTGTACGTCTTCCTTTTTGTATATGGTGGGATATAAATGCTTTTATTCCTATAGAAAGTTCGTTTACTTTCACTCTGGTGTGATTGTGTTGTTAAGCTTGTACTTGCTCATTGTACTTCTTTTAATGCCATGTGTGGCAACTAGTATGTATTCTCGTGATTTGAATGCCACCATGCACATCTGTTGATTGTTTTAATAATACTCAGCGTACTCAATCAAGTGTTCGTTGATTTGTTTATGCTTTCTTATGAATTGTATTATCCTTGGTTTGTGTGTTCTTATGGGTTGGTATATCCCTCAAGAATTGTTGTGCTTAAGTATATCGTACTCTGATTCTGATTCAATGTTCTGAGTGATTTCGATGTCACTTATTGATTTAGACGTCCAAGCTACCTTTCTTGATTGTTCTCAGTATTTAGCATACTCAATCGGGTCGTTGGTGCTTTGTTTATGTATAGTTACGGGTTGGATTGTCCCTATAAACTTTATTATGTGTGTCTTGAGCTATTTCCTAATTCAATGTCACTAATCTCGTATTGGGTCTGATCTAGTTCCAGAAACGTTTGTACCCTATGTTCTATAGTGCTTTGTGAGAGACTACAGGTCTCAGGCCAGATTTTACAGCAAGAAACCCTCTTTGATTTATGGAAGTCATCAGAGTTAACTCACTCTCGAGAGCTAAGTTATCAGAGTTAGCTCACTCCCTAGAGCTAATCAAGTTGCTTAAATTACTCCCAAGATTTGAGTTATTACTTAATCGACTTCCGATAGCAGATTAAGTTTCTCAACCGATTTTCGAGAGTGGATTAAGCCTGTCGACCGCAGCATTCTAAAAATAGCTGCGGTTCTATATGAGTCGCAACCTATGCAGGAAAGACATCATGTGATCAGCATGAGATTTAGTTGCAAGAAGTTGAAATAGAATAGCATCGAAGTGTTAAAGTGTTCTGCATAAGGTTTCTCATACTGACCATATGAGTTTTTACCGTGGCCAGCCCAAGCGGCTGAACACTAGCACAAACACCTTAGGTTATATAACCAAAGGTGAGGTCAGAAATAAATACATACATTTGCACTTTATTTAAAGTCTACTACATTGCACTCTAACACTTTGTGCCCTTTATCGTTTCTTGTGAGACTCCCTTGTTTCTCCCCACTGTTCGTGAAGGATATTTGTACCTTTTTTATACTATTATATGTGCACTATACGATTGGGTATGCATTGTGTTATAAGATGATTTCCTCTGTTTATGGTTGAAACCTGTCGACTCTGTTGTCTGGACTCTGTGAATCTTTTGATAATATTTTATAAACCTCTTTTACTGTTGGTTATCCTTGGTGGCACTTTTACCCCTTAGCCCCTCTTGTAGTATACGCCCTTATATTAATTACTACAAGATGTGACTTGAAATCTCTTCCGAGGTATTTTCCTTTGAAGACTCGTATTTGATCGAGTGTTTCTTGTGCCTAGGGCTCACGAGAGGCATTATTTCTTTAGTGTGCAATCCCGCATTTTATTCTAATGCTCGTAGGTCTCAATCTTTTGCTCGTTGATCCAAGCTTTGTTGATGCTAAATGTTCTTGCGGGTGAATTGCCCTGCACATTTATTTTTCACCCAGATATCTTGTGCCTTTGAGATTGTTGAACACTCTTAGTTTCTATTGCTTTTCTTATTCATACTAAGCCTTATTGTTCTTCTTACTAATACTAAGTCTTGAGTGATTAACAGTTGCTTTGCATTACTAATTTTTTAAATGTTATGCTCGGATAAATTCAATGATCTTTTGTGCTTATACATATATGCTTGAAAGATGCTTCTTGCTACCCTACTAGCATGAGTGTCTGAACCTCACTTCACTTGTTTACCTTCATATACTTTGACTAGGTTAATGTAATGATATTCTATATCGTTATACTAATGCTAGGGCTAGTATCATTTATTAGACAAAGGTCTCTCTTCACTTTTTTTTGGGATGTGTTATGACCTACTGAATGTTCTTGGTCGAAAATCACTAATGATACTTTTTCCTTAATTCTCACCCCAACATTGATAATTATATCACCTTGACAGTTTTTGGGTGTTTCTTCTCTACAAACTGTGAGACACTTCTTGAAACTTCCCAAAAACTGACCTTGTTATTATCGAATGGCAGTGGAGAACGTGCGTCAGTTTCTTACTTATTCCTTGCCTTCCTTTGTTCTCTTTTTCCTACCAGCTGAGTGTTGTTTCTCAGCTTCTTGCCTGCCTCCTGGCTGTGGTCTCGTCTCCGCTCTTATATTGTTTCTTCAAACTTGTTCCGTAATAGTGCTTAATAAAGTAAACGGTTCTAGGTGACCATTTTCTTTCACTCACTGAATGCTCCATACCATATTACCATATGTGAGTTCTGTTCTTATTTGACTTATCTAAGTAAGGAAATCGAAGAAAAAAATGTAGAGTATGGAGAGAAGCTGAAAAGTACGAGCCAAAGGATGCAATAGACCTCTTCTCAAGTACGGTTATATCAGCTAGGAAAGTCCCTAGTCTGAGAGAATCGGACTGAGTCTTTATTTGTGTTTTCTAATTCACTAGACTCAGGGTTCTATGGGAGTGTTTCGCTCGCACGCGGAGCCCTGGTATACCTTACCGGTTCTACCGCTAATATTTCTGATGACTCCAACATTAGGAATGTTTGAATCCTAATTCCAAAACTCAATATTTCATGATTCTGGGTTTTGGGATTCGGATTGGATTTTTGATAATCTAGTCCTTAGATGCTACACAGCTATACCTCAGTCACACATGTGTTGGCACATCTTATTCAAGGATTTCACCCCTGTAGCAGCATTCTTTCCTGACAGTATGTTGATAGCAATGTAAAGGTAATGGCGACACCTTTCTTGAGTTTTTGGCAAAAAGCTTTGTCCCCCGCTAATCCCACCCTCGCACTCAAGTACTTACCAAGATAATTACTGATACTCTGCTTGGTGTGGTACATATCTGCGAAATAGAACTGACCTTCTCTAATGTCGGATTGGTTTAAAGAACTGTCGACAAAAACTATCTGAGTTTTCAACGGCGTCCTCTGGCCCATAAGCTTCTGACGAGAATCTAATACAAATCTGAATATTTCCTTCGTCTCCAGATAGAAAAGCATAGCACCGAAGTACTTGATCTTCCCGTCGTTGCCCAGCCCTACCAATATCAATATCTGCCACCCCCAATTGTCGTTTCCCGTATGGCGGGCATTCATACTGACTATACGACCAAACTTTTGGTAATTTTTACGCATTGTATTAGTCATCCATAGAACGCGTCTTAAAACGTTAGTATCTTTGTCGCGCAGAGAGCGTACATACATATTAGGGTCCATGGATTGCGCCAACTTGAAGAAGTTGAGAAAGTCGCTACTGAGGCGAGGACTAGAGGTGGGGATTAGTGATGAGGATTATAGTTGTACATTTATATATCTCGGAGATGAGGATCAGAGGTTATGATCAGAGAGAGATGAAGATTATAGTTGTACATCTTTATATATCGGAGGTGAGGATTAGAGGTAATAATTTTTATTCTTTACGGGTTTAAACTTTTAAGACTTACGCATTCATAGCTTCTTCACATTCTGCCATCTTCACAAACTCTTCGATGGATCATTCCGAAATGTCCTCGCCAGGTGCAAAAGTGCTTGACCTCTACATAAGATGGCAAGACCTGTATCTTATACTGTCATAGAGTTTGCTGGGGTATGTTATTTTCGAGTGTATGTCTTATTGCATTCTGAATAGAAGTAGTACACAAATTCACATTTAGAGTTAAAAGTATTCTAAAGCTTTGTTTCACATACAGGGAGTGGATTTGAAGATATGTATTGGTGTGTTATAAAACGACAAAATACATTTGATAGAAACATCGTACTCGCCACGTACAGATACCGATGCATTACATAACAAACATGGCGAAGAAATACAAGTCCATCATCCAGCTACCGGACTTCGACATCGTCATCCTTCAGTTCGCCAGAGCTTGCTTCCAGTCTGGGGTAGTCGAAAAGAATACAGTTTCCGCATACTCCAAGAATAAGGCTCGGACACACGTCCTACGTTTTCCCTGAACTTCTCGTGGCCTTTGACACCCATCTTCGATAGTTCGGGATGCTCACAGGCTGCTCTTGGAAGACAATTGCCATCCCCTAAAACATTCTGGACACGGTACAGATTGCCATCGAGCAGTAAAGACACAGTACCTGTTCCAAACTCGTGTACGTACGCATGCTTCAATTTTTCATAGGGTACTTTAGCGAGTTTAGATTTTCTCCCTTACCCTTGTCACCCTTTTCGTTGTCCTCTATACTATTGCCTTCATCGCCTCTAAGATCAAGACCTCTCCGTAGCAGGCTATCATCCGTGTCATCGGACTTACTCTTCCGGTTGCCATCTTCTTTGCCTTTGTCTTTTTCGTCTCCACGATCATAATTTGTGCAATATAGATTCTTTGATTTAGCTGAACGACGCGGGGTCACCAACATCGGCAGCTCTACCACTTTTATTTGGTGTAGACGCTAGTATAGCCTGTCCTGCTTTGTTCTTACTAACTTTTGTTACAATTCCAAGTATACAAGTTTACACAGCTCGAATATAAACGATCATCCTGTTGCATGTGCTATATTGTATACACCATTCAACTACACCTACGCGATTGATAGCATATGTTGGTATGGCAGTATGTGATATATGTTCAAATGTTGGTATGGCAGTATATGATATATGTTGCTCATGTGACATATGTTGGTATAGCAGTACGTGATGTGTGTCCGTTATGAATAAATTATGAAAAAAATATGAAAAAAATATCATGTTCAATTTTTAACGGTTGAGTTGACAAAAATAATTTTGGGTATAGAGGAGTTGAGCGACAGGGGTGTTTATATTAGAAGGTGTGCGATAGTGGTGTATTATTCAGCGGTGTACGATAGTGTTGGGTTTAAGCGGCGGTGAACGAGAATGTTAGGTATAATTGGCAGTGTATGAGAATGTTAGGCATATCGGCAGTGTATGAGAATGTTGAGTTCAGTGGCTGAGGTCTTGATTGTTAAGCATAGCAGCGGTGTACAAGAATACTAGGAGTAGTGGCAGAGGTCTTAAGGGTCCTCGATCGATGCTGTGTACGAATATTCTTTTACTTGAACAACTAGCAATAACCATCTGAAATAGTACAGAACAGCTAACTTTTTATATTTGTATTTAATTTTCTGTTTATTTGTTTTTAAGAATATATAAGACGTGTGTGTGTATGTGCAAGGTTCTGATCTTATTTAGTATCCAAGGTAATATTGCGGATGTCAAGCAATCAGTATCTATATCATAGAAAAACTATATTTAGGTGTATGTATAGTAAGTTGACGATGACTCCCTTCCCCCTGGAAACTTAGGAGATATATCTCTCATAAGTTGGTCGAGGAATGATTCGTGCTTGTCGTGGCCACGTGATTTGGTGAGAAGATCGGCCAGATTGTCGTTAGTGGATATGTATGTGATAGTAAGTAGGCCTTATTGTACACAGTGACGGACATAATGGTACAGGATAAGTATGTGTTTTTGGCCCTTAGGCGTCCCGATGCCGAGAGCGATTTTTATGGCCGACTGATTGTCAGTCAGCCCAAAGGGCAGTAGGGCCAGGAAGTGGCATGCACATGGCCACGAGGATATTGTGCGGTCCCGACGAGACGATGTATTCTGCACGGCCGAGCTGAGTGCCGTAGTCCGTTATTTCTGGGGACTTCCAGAACACGGGAGTGCCGTGTTCCAGAAGTACTAAAAGAGCAAAATAAAATACACACAATAATCCGGATTAGCTGACTTAGGAACAAATATTCCGACATGAGTCTCAGCCATAAGTTGGAAACTTCACACCCCAGATTCTACGGGTATCATTTAGGTACCAGATTCTCAGAAAAGCCAACTGATTCCAAAACCCAGGATGATCAAATTCCGAGTTTTGGGTCCGGATGCAATATTCCTGATATTAGAGTCTTCAGAAATATAGCGGTAGAACCGGTAGATGATACCGGTATTAGAGAAATACTCAAGTAGAATTTGAGAATAGTGAAGAAACACAAACCACGAACAAAGACTGAATGCGAATCCATCAGCCTAGGGCTTTTGCCTAGCTGAGGTATTTGCGCTTGAGAAGAGGTTTATTGTACCCTTTGGTCGAATCGTATCAGTCACTCTCAAACTCTGCATAAGAGGAGGTGGGAAAGAGATTTGTCAAGTTCACAGTGGATCAATTTCAAAAAGCATATAAATCGCACTCGAATAAAAACTACACACAAAATTGAGATAACTCATCGCAAAAATGGCTTTTTTTTCTTCTTCGCTATGGCTAACTCGCTGTGGGAACCCATAGAACAGGTCTTAGGTAAAGTAATTGAATTGTGCCATATTACCCAAATGTAACGTTGTTTCTCGCTTCCTGTCCTTACTGGCAAAAGACTCAGTGTTAGTTGAGAAAGAAACTTGCGCTGAAACACCATTGGAAACCATACTAGTGGCTACAATAATGGGTCTGAAGTAACTATACTTCTAACAGAAAGAACAGTTCTTGACTTCGAAGTGTTAGTCATACCACATATGAGGAACGAGCAAATCTCACCACACAGTGAGCCACTACACCTATGAAGAAACGATAAAGAAATATAAGCTGATGATCGGAATAGACAGAGATAAACACATGTAAGAAAGTATACAGATGGTGTACCATATTCGAGAAATGAAATAAAATATACAAAAAGGGACGAATAGACAGAGACAGACACATGTACGAAAGTGCACAGATGGGTGTGTACTTTGTTCGAAAAATACAACAAATTATACAAAAAGGATTTTCACCGACTGTAATCGATATCAGCAGAGTTCCCAGGAGACGAATGTAATTGGGGGTGAACACATATGGTCCTATTAAGGCTTAGTGTTCACTCATGGTATGGCATGCTCAGACCAATGGTGGACAACACAACAGGCACGTGGTCAAAACATGGGTTCTAATCAGGTGTGAACATGGCTGTCCACACGTAATACGGACGAGCCAAGGCACGGAACATGAGAATGATATTCTTTCCAACGTCCTTACACTTCAATAATAGCGGGTATCCGCAATAGAATTAAAATATAGGCAGTATTTCATAAACTTTTATATACAAATACCTTTCCAAAACTAAACTTAGATATTTTTAAATACATATTTTTAAATACCTATTAAATGGACCACTATATTGCAGTATCATATAAACACATCAGTAACGAGGTAGCTCACTGAAACAGTTTGATTTGACGACTAATAACGTTGCTAAGTCTTTCCTACGTCGGCCAGCCAGAAAGGCCAATATTGAGCCTGGAAGGGCGGACCTTCTATTTAAGTGATCAGACCCTGACTAGAGCAATGAAGGGCCTCTACAGACAGAAGAAGCTTTCTTGATTACTTTACAAGGCACGGAATATGTGAATGATATTCTGTCCATTCCCCATTACACTTCAAAAATCATGAGTATCCGCAATAGAATTATAGATTATAAACGTACACTTTTAAGAAGTCCGTTTATTCATAAACTATTATTTATAGTACCATTTCAATTACCAAAATCAGATATGATCTATTTAAAGGCCCACTATATTTCAGTATCATACAAACATTTCAGTAGCGAGGTGGTTCACTGAAACAGGTTGACTTGGGCGACTATTAACGTTGTTAAGTCTTTCACCCGTCGGCCAACCAGAATAGCCGATATTCAGCTTGGAATGGCGGTCCCCTTAGCTAGATAAGTGACCAGACAGTAGACTAGAGTAATAAAGGGTCTCTAGAGACAGAAGGGACTTTCTAAACCCTAAAACTTTAAACCCTAAACCCTAAAACCCTAAACCCTAAACCCTTTAAACCCTAAACCCTAAAACCCTAAACCATAAACCCTAAAAACCCTTAAGCTTCATTCACTTTCGAATATAAGATTTTAGTAGCATTCTAGGTATAGAGGAGCGAAATCAAGAATACTTGATTTCGTTGTACAAACAAAGAAGACAAAACGAATTAGTATCCGAGAGATTCTTTATAGGCACTGTCTCAGACTTGAATCCCTCTAGGATACCGATATTTCACAATGTATACCTGTCTTATTATCCGACTATCAAACTGTATTTACTTCAAAATACTACCGATACAATTCGTCATAAGTCCTACTATACTGTCGCGGTCGTACCGATATTTACAGCACAAGCTTCGACACAACACATTGTATCTCGAACATATCCACCCAAAGTACTAGAAGCGAATGATCGCTCACACAGAGACTTGACACTCGTACTACGGAAATTTGGGAAACAAAGCCCAGACAACTGGTGTTCAGGAACACCGTTTGTACAGATAGAACATAGCCTGCGATCCTCACGCAGACACAGATTCCGATTTAATGCATGCTTCGGACAAAGACAAACCAATTCACTTATTATGACAAAAGAGTTGAAGCACACAGCACAGGTGTGACTTGGCAAGAACGATCGGAATAGCTAAAAATGACCATTGGGTCGTAGCTAAGGAACAGTGTTGCTCAATACCAAGATAAAGTGCGAGCAGCTTATAGTCGGAAGTTTAAAAGATAATACGATATTTTCCGTGGAGGAGACATAGCCATGATCCAATACGAAGGTGTACAAAATGAGCAAAATGACGGCATCCTACGGAGGTACGGAGGTCCATAAAAAAAAGCCAAGAAAGAGGGCGACGAGTTCTTTGTCTGCAACCTAGATGGCGCAGAAGCTCCAAAATATCCGAACTCAGTCAATGATGAATTGATAGAGCTATATAAGACTGTAAATGGGGCGGAGAAATTCACTCTTAATAATCAAATGAATAGACACAATTTACTTCCATACTGCAGCGGTGACAGAAATTATCACAAGGGTACCCACAGCATTGGGCAGTCGAAGAAAGAACGTGGGCACACGAGAGGGTCATAGCGGACGTCGATGTTCTTACACCTTATCGCCGAAGCATACGGCACAAACGCAAACAGACAGAACGAAGAACAGCGACAAGGTCATAGGCCAGGGACGCGCGAACAGTGAGCAGCACGAAGCACACGAGACAGGTATCTTTAACCAAAGTTCGCCGATACCAGGGGCCACTCCCACTTATCCCACTTTGTAGCATGCTCTGCCCAAAACTTGATTGTAGAGGCATAGTTGAGAAGTATTTCTTCAAGCCAAGTTGATGCCAGCCGAGAGCACAGGCCAAGATATACTGACGAACGTGGCTGAGAACTCCTGTAATAGCATACTAAATTAGATAATACGTAAGGACATTTAATGGAGGCAGAATTTTTATATTCTTAATGGACAAGTTTTTCCTTGTAAAAACCATCAATCTCCAGAGCACCTTACAGTCTCACTAGTAAAAAGTTGGGGGGCATCTGGGTACTGGAAAAGCCAAGCACAGAATTTCCGATAAATAATAACCCTGAAAGTGATCCAAATTTACCATGTAGTGTAAAATGAAGACTTATAAATGAGTGGGAACATATATATTGCCGACTAAGCTACAACGTGTTGAATTTTCCACCGAACTAAATAGCCTGCTCATATCCAAGCGATGCCTGCCGCTGGTGGTGGTATGTCTAAGAATCGTACACTTGAAATATTTGCCTGAACTATTAGAACTTATTTGAAACAAGTATAATTAATAACGAGGAGAAAAAGGTGAGAACAGGTCTTTGTGACTATAATGTCACCATTTGTTCTAGAGACTCAACTTGGTGCCATGCTTTTATACAGCAGGAGGTTCGTAGCTCAGGTTTTCTGATTCATTTGCGGACGTCTCGGCGATTGTTTTGGTCTGGTTCTTCTGGTGTGCATTGCTAATTATTGCGCTTGTGCAAAATTGCCTTCGGTAATGGAAAATCTGAGTTGTAAGAGTCCTCGAAGAACCCTGGTGGCGAAACATTTATGGAGGGTTTTAGTCCATCCCTTTTTGCCCTAGATGTGCTTTACAACTCATATCTGTTCTTGCCATATGATTTGTGTCATCGTAGAGTCGATTTCTAATTTCCCGTCCTTTGTATGAATATAAGCAGTGTGTGACCTTCTCCGATCTAAGAGCTCGAAACCATGAGTTATCTGGATATTAACAGTGAAAAAGATACTGGTATGTTCAGTAGTGTTGCGCAATTTATTAATACTATGGGAACTATTTCACATGTCAGCAAGACCGAGGATCTAGTATAGATGGCTGGGTAATGTCCTTTGCTCCGAGACTTCCTACACGTAGTCCGTGCTGTCATCCGCTTGTGTATCTAGTGGAGGTCTCAAGCGTTAATGGCTAAGTAAGAGCTCTGCTGTGCTGCCGTCGAATTGAATATACGTTTCAGTCTGACATTCAAATGGTACAAGCTTAGCCTACCCTTCTTCGCTGCTGTGTTCAGTTGATGGAAGACTTTATCTTCTAGACCAGGCATTTGGCAGTTTAACAATTTAGCATCTGCTGGTAGTCTCAACGATTGTATGTATAGCAGAGCTAGTAAATGAACAATTGAAACATGCTGCTTCCACCACATTTGTATACAATAAAAAAATAAAACAATAATTCAGCGAATCTAGTCTTAAATTTATACATATGTCCAAGAGTAGCTTGATGTATGCCGCTATCTCTTATTATTAAAAAGTACAACTCGTCCTCAAGTGTAGACTATACTCCAAGTGTCATGCTATCGTAAGGTTCGTTACTTGACTTACTTATCCCCCAGTCACTTTCATACCAAATGCAACTTCGACTAATATAGCTCCGGTACCCAGCACGAGAACGGCAACGCCCGTAGCTATACAAATGTAAGGTGCAATGTTCATAAAGAACTTCTCTCCGTTAGTGTGTGGCTCTTTGTGGGCTACCGCGATCCGGAAGCTCAGCGCCGGGAAGATGTAGATAGTAAAACTTGCACAAACTGCCGACGTGAGACCGATGACCACGTGTAGGTTGCTGTAGCATATGAAGACAAGTACCTGACAGGTGAATTTATGAATCTAGCGGTACCACCAGGGAGTTTCAGCTACGTATTTTAGTATATTATAAGGATGCATAGAGAACATAGCCCGACAATACACCTGACAACCGAAGTACACAGGTTCGTGTGTGTACGAAACTTTACGTTGACATCTATGCACAACTTCAAAGGAACTCGTACATGCATGATTCAAGCAGGTAGAACTAAAAGTGAGCATCCGAATCCCACGGTCGGAAATAGCTCCTCGAAAGGATCGTAATGCATTGAGACTAGAAAGCATCATTCACGACAAGTACAAAACTTAATTTCATCAAGGATTCTTCGCCAGAAAACCATCCCCACTCTAAAAGTACGTTATGTCAATAAATACGATTTAAAATAATCGAAAAATGTGTTCTATACATATTTGAATGGCTAACACCTGCACACTCAAACCATGGTTATCCTTAAATTGTATGACTTACTTATATAGCAGTGAATTGTAATAGATAGAAGACATGCCAACAAATAGGAATGACTTGAGTATAAGTATATATAACACGTATATAGCACATTATATGACTTAAACAAACAGCTTGGGCAAAAGATAACAGACCATACATCAGTCCACATCTCTAAGAAGATACCAGTGCGTGGCATGTTAAGCATGCAAACATGTGTACGCCTAAAAAGGGTACAAGAGACACTGTCACCATACTTGAAACATCAACAAGTAGGCTCACACATACACGCATATCTAACTAACAAGCAAAATTGCTGAACGTAGAGATATCCGTATATAATTTCATTGCGCACGGCCGTACGCCCATGCTGGTATGGCTATAAAAGAACGATATTCGCATGTAGACGAATGTGCAAATGTACAAGTGCAAAGATCTGAATGTTTACAGGTGTAAAACATCATATAGACAGGGTCAAAACCACGTACTCTGCATCTGTGCAAATGACCAGATCTACATGCGATTATGCACTTTTAATGTATAAACAACTTCGGCTCGGCACAAATGGCTGGTGCTTAGTGAACCTAATAATTAAACACCATTGAGAACACAATCACACACACACACACACACAAAGATAGGTACATAAGAATACATGCGTTGCCTCAATGAAGGTCGCATAGGACGATCCGCATAAAAAAACAAACACATATTTTGGGTTGTTTTGCTAAACTTAACGCAAAAGCAAGCAATCCAGATCAGAGTCGTCCGCAAACAATCTCAAGCAAGCAATAGCGAGCCTTACCTGGTCAAGGCAGCGATCATGACAGCAACGCCTACCAGCAAGGTCGTGCTCAGCGTGTAAACAACCTTCTCACCGCTGGTGGATGGATCAGACAGCTGCCTGCTCGGCATGAACGGTGCTTGTTCATAAAGAACACCGCGTGTCACGTGGAAGCGCAGTGGCAGTGCGAAGGACAGCTGCATGATTAGCATGACTCGGGCGACGATAACCAAGGGGGTTGACGGTAAGTTGCCCAGGATGTTGTCTTTTGTATTACTGTGGATTGGAGGGTGCAACAGGATAGGGTGATTGAGCATCTACAGCAACACATACAATCACAACCATGAGAGGTA
Organism: Sphaeroforma arctica JP610; assembly: GCF_001186125.1. Taxonomy (NCBI): domain Eukaryota; class Ichthyosporea; order Ichthyophonida; genus Sphaeroforma; species Sphaeroforma arctica. The sequence continues at coordinate 4,491 of NW_014040358.1, read as the reverse complement.
CATATCGCATATCCGGATTTAATGAAACCAGACTGTGCGTGATTCCGGCCGCATTGAATTGCTAGCTCGACTAAATGAGAGAGTGGTCATGTAAAGAAAAACGGTAGTGCTGAGTTTTCTATGTGAACCAATGCCGTTGTACATGGCAGAGAATTACCTGAAGTGATGTGTCATACCGAGATAAAACATTTGGCGGGACAAGTAAAGTGTGCGTTCGATCTCGCAATCAGATAAATGCGTGCGCATGATTGTATGTTTGCAAAATGGTTGTACTAGGTAGTCAGAATCTTATGCGTGGGTACACAATCTGTAAATCAAAGTGACTCGCATGTAGTTGTGGCCATTGTAGTTATCAGAGTACCAGTGGGGAAAAAAAGGCGTCGGACGAGTATCCTATTTCACAAGACTGAATTAGAAAAGCCGCTGGGACGTACACCTGAACACATCGAGATGCGATTTAGTCATAGCTTACACCCAGAATGCAAGCAGTCAATCCGCACGATATGTGAGCTTATCTGATACAAATTCTTGAAAGCTACCATGATATAATGCTCTTGGATATCGGTACATTGGCCACACAACACATAATCTGCAATTGAATCGACATCATGTGATGCTTCGCGAACGCAGATCGTACATTATGACACTCATCTCAAGCGTCAATCTTTTGCGTCGCAAACAAATATCCAAGCGAGCCACAAGGGCGAACAACCATCAACTTAGCTAATAAATTGGTGATTACAGGCTGAATAACATATGTTGTTGAAATCGTCTTCTCAAACTGTAGGACACTAAAACAGCGACACGCCGAGAAAAACCCAAAGCCAAAGCCAAAGCCAAAGCCAAAATCGAAATCAGAACAAGAATAGAACTATCCGAATCTAAACTAACACTACTGTCATGACACGACCATACACAATGTGAGATATTCACAGAATAATCTGCTTGCGACGACAAGGCAATACCTCCCCAACGATAGTGCACGAAACCACAAGGGGCACAACGATAGTGCACGAAACCACAAGGGACGCAACGATAGTGCACGAAACCACAAGGGGCACAAGCCCAAGATTGCGAGCTAGCACGTACGCTGCGAAGAGTATCACATTGCACAATAAGAACATAAGAACACAGATTAACGATCACAAGCAACGCACCTGCAATACGAGAAATAGCCGACAAAAGCCAGCAAGGCATAGTTGGTCAGGATTATCACGTTTGCAGACGTGATCATCCTGTTGACTCGCGGAGGTGTGGGCTCGTACAAGGAGTTCAATATCGGCACGAAACACCATGCCGAGTTCAGCGCAAACGCTATCAGAGGTAGCGAGTTGAAGGCACCCAGAGCGGTGTTTGGGAATAGATCGAACCGGGGTGGATCATCGACAAGCCGCGCATGTTCATACCCGCCACACTGTATTGTTGGCAAGAGAGGATATTTTCACGTTAAGTGAAAATTGTGTGCATGTTTAAGAGCGTTTATAGGGCTCATATCTAAGCACATGCGAACCTTCTTCTTAAAATGGTATCCGTCGGGTGAAGCTGACTGGGCCAAGCCGCAAGTTGCACGAGAAAAGAAGTATACGGCCTATGTCGGCAGAAAGACATGCTATGCAATAACTGTCAGCGCTCATCCAGGGTTCGGATATTGACTTTTACAAGAATAAAGAGATCAAGCCCTGCGAACATACATCTATACAACTTAATATCGATGCACTTGCCTGGGCGTAGCATAGCGCTGTTCTGATACCGAATAGAGAAATTATAAAATTGTCGACTAGAATATCAAGTACAAAAAGGGCGACGGACAGTAGTTACGTGGACATACCGTATCGAACGTTTTACCGTTCTGGAACCAGGGAGCGTTGACAAATACAACAAAGTTGATGTAAATGGCGGCAGTGGCTCCCAGATAAGAAGTAAACTTCAGTCGGTCTAGGTTACTGCACAGCGACAGGGGGTAAACTACACACACAGAGAGCATAGTGATCAGTATCCAGCGTGGCTGGTCCCATCCGAAGACCGCAGACAAATCTTCTAACTCGTCGGCGACAAGAATTAGGAAACTGTTCGTTTGTAAGTATATGCACAAACTAGTTAATTCGGATCAAATCTAAGCTCAATCCAATACGCTATAACTTTGCTATTCGATGACATATCTTCTTGAAGAAGCGACAATACAAACGAGCAATGTATGGCAATATACGCGCCTGCGCACGTCAATATTCATAAACGCAGAGACAATTCATGCGGGCCGAAGCACTTTCCGGCAACGTACATTCACACGCGCGTAAAATCATTATACATAAAAACAAAATCATACATACGTATTAACATCATACATACATACATACAAATATCATACATACATACATACAAACATCATACATATATACATACTAACATCATACATACATACATACAAACAAATATAAAAATCATCATACATACATACATACAAACAAATATAAAAATCATCATACATAAATACAAACATCATACATACATACATACTAACATCATACATACATACATACTAACATCATACATACATACAAACATCATACATACTAACATTATACATACATACAAACATCATACATACATACATACTAACATCATACATACATACAAACATTATACATACATACATACAAACAAACATCATACATATATACAAACATCATACATACATACATACATACATAAACATCATCATACATGAATACAAACATCATACATACACTATATATATATTAATATATATATACACATATATATCAATATATGAAAATATACAAACACAAACACAAACACCCACCCAAACACTCGCACGCACACGAACACAGACAAAGACATATATATATACATATACATACACAAACACACACACACATATATATATACATATATATATATTATTCATAAAAACACACACACACGCACACACATATGTATACATACATACAAATTTGTGTACGTATATAGGTATATAGGTATATATATATATAATATAGGTATATATATATATATATACAAACACACACACACACGTACACACATATAATTAATATAGTTATAGCTATAGATACAGATATAGCCA
>NW_014040358.1:0-1240 GCF_001186125.1 Sphaeroforma arctica JP610 | reverse complement strand
CCATATATATATATATATACATATACATATATATACATATACATATATATGTGTGTGTGTGCGTGTGTGATCGTGCTCACGTGTGTGTGTTTGTGTGATCGTGCGCACATGTGTGTGTGTGTGTAGTTGTGCGTGTGCGAGTGCGTGTCTCTGCTTCTGCTCATAAATATTTCGAAATTAATTTACCTAACTGCTCCTCCCCACGCATAAATTCCTAGGAGCGTGTTCGCTACAAGCCTTGCTTTCGGCCCACATGTTTCTTCCAGCACGGCAGCGTAGGTCGTTTGACCCGTATATTTCGAGCTCACCATCAGCATTTTAAGCACAACGACGGCCAATACGCCTAGCAGGGCGAGGTAAGCTACTGCAAGTACTAATCCAGCCTGATTCACTGCAAACGGCAGTGTGAGTTGACCTGCACCTAGGACACCTAACAACAGTGTGGCAGTAGACGCGACTAGTCCAACTTTCCCATCACCACATACTACGTGGTCTGTGTGATCTCTACCGCTGCCCGAGCGAGCACGCGGCAACAGTGCTTCATTCTGCTCGTCTCTGTTCTCAAGTGGCATTATGTATTGTGATAAGTGTAGATGCAATAATCTTCCTAGCAGGATTTGACTTTAACATAGGTATAATTATTATGTGTTTATAAACATATATAGACATATATACATACAAATATGTATATGTACATACAGACAAACAACTTTTTGCGTTCAACTTTCAGGAGGCTCTGCTTTTTTTCTGAAAGGGTAGAATGTATTGGTTTGCCAGGAGGTTTGGGCGGTAGATTTGATTATTTTCCCGGCTCTGTGCATCCATAGGCGCACAAAAACTGTGAAATGATTCGCAATGCATATTTTTGTATTTGAAATACGTCATCATGATTACCATAGACTTTTTTCAAAATATTTACATACATGCGCAGCTATGGTCTATAGTTTCTCTTAAAATAATATTTAGATGAATGCCTGAATCAGCCCTCTTGTAAATCTTGTGATGAAAGCTATTACAAAATCAACTAATACTAGGCCCGCGCTAGTGCCATGCGCGAAAGGTTCAGAGAAATACTGCCGGGAGCGAATCGTGTAGACTATATATGTGTATGTGTATATGAATATGAATATGTATATATATATGTTATAGATATATATGTGTATGTGTATATGAATATGAATATGTATATATATATGTTATAGATATAGATATATATATATATTTGTATGTGAATATGAAT
>NW_014040359.1:111446-116514 GCF_001186125.1 Sphaeroforma arctica JP610 | reverse complement strand
TGTGTGTGTGTGTGTGTGTGTGTGTGTGTGTGTGTGTGTGTGTGTGTGTGTGTAGTGTAAATTGACATAATAACTTGGTTACTATAAAGTCTAAAATAGCTTTTGCAATCGGATTAGGTTCATTTGAGATGGTATACGGGTACATCTGTTGAAGCAAATACACAAAAAGGAACCAACGCTGTAAACGGACAACAGATCACCGTACATGAGTGACCTTTTGCACGAGCAATTGACGTATGCGAGTGTGTGAATATGCAGTATGAAGAGCTTGTGACCACCGTTGTTTACCGATCGGTCGCCGTTCACATGTCACTCACGGACACGAATTGTACAAAGAAGGTCGCAGGTAGTACTAAATTATGATATATTACCTTATGGAACGGTCCCACTTCAACGCGCCCAGCGTATGACTTGAAATTCTCCAGTACCATCTTCTGGATCACCAAGCGTTGTGTAGCCACTTTTGGTTCATCCTCTACTGGCCGTGGTGTAGCTGCTTGTGTCGCATCTTCTTCACATTCCTCTTCTTGATTCGGCGCTTTCATACTTGAAGAGTTCGATTCAATGCTTGCAGCCTGTGTTGTGGGTGTTTGTGGGGGCGGGTGCTGTGACGCACCTTCGCTCGCAGGACTTTTTACGGCTGAAAGCATAATGCGATTTTGTAATCTCTACAGTATCATTGTTGTACGACAGTAGCTCTCGAGTCTACTAGAATCAACCACGTATTCACAAGAAGTAAATATGTAATTAAATAAATATATTATGTCTACCGGGCCCACTTTAGGACTCGGGCTCTCTCTGTGCTGAACGCCTGAACTCAAAAAAGCTGGACGTCCTGATTATAATATTTGCCGCGCAAATACAACCGGTTGTTGCCAGCGATTGGTCGAAAATGATTAAAAAACGGTGACACATCCCTTTTTTTTTTTGTTAACATCTCTTCTTGTGACAGACTGCGAGTCTGAGACAGACTGTGACTCTGTGAGTCTGAGAGTCGGGGACTCTGATCACTTTTCGGACTGAGAAGAGAGTCTGATGAGACTGAGAATCTGAGTACATATCTGACTCTGAATTCCCCAAAAAATGAACCTGACAAATGAATCGGTAGTTTCAAAATGACAGGAGCGCTAAAAAAAATGTTCCGTGGGAACTGGGACCTCAACGGTATTAAACCTTGTGACGCGAGGTGAGAACCTGAGAGGTGGCCCTGTTATTTACATAAAATCTCTTTTTCTTTTTTTCTTTTTTGGACATCTGGACTTTCTCTTTTAATGTATTAGAATACTATGTCTTATCCATTACAACTACAAGTCATATTTTCAGACTCGCATATGTGGGTTTTCATATATACATACGTATGTTGTTCACAAAATAGTATCTTTACCAATTCTGGTACAACTATATGCAAAGCTGGTAGTGTTTGATCATTGAATGAAGTGATCTTGTTCTCGACTTCACCGCTATCGGGGTTGAAACTCTACAAATAGATACACACATCCATGACAGACTTAGTAGCTTATCAATGGCCAACAATTGCATAGTATCTAGAAATCTGAGGCCAATCAGATTATGTATAGATATTACCTTACCCATTAGTCTTTAATATTTGAAAGCGAATCCATCTATACATAATGTTAATATATAGCGCTACAAAAATCATGGCGTGTTCGTTTTAGTAATACATTATTGATACAATCGAAGACTAGAAACAATCTTGTACATACGAACAACCCTACACAGAAGAATTGACATTCGATTGATCAGCATGACGCAGATAAGGCGGACTACAATGAGCGTACGCACAACAGCATGAGTTCGAGAGGATATTTAACTGTGAGTGGCGTATCACACCAGTGGGATTGCGTCATACCGTGGGTTTTTGCTTAGGATTTTTGAATTGAATTAGATTTAAAACGAGGCATTGTAGGAATACGGCCTCCGGTCAGTCTAAAATATCAAGATCAAATGGTTAAAATACAATGTAGTCTCTAATGAAGGTACGTGCCACACCTTTGCGATATATCAAAAAGATTCCCAGGGTTAGCGACCTATAACGGCGTGCATGCAAATGAGAACTATGGACCGCGTAAGATCAGCGGTGATGGAAGTACGCGTATGGTGTACATTTACGATAAGGGCCTTACCGACAGACATGAGATCGAAAAACTGAGCATATGTGTATGTAAGCCGCGCAAAAAAAAAAGCAGCTCAGCCAATTTGCATTTAGTGAAGAGCGTGCACAAGCTGACAGAAATATTGCACGTGAGCGGATATCATGCAAGCATTTGATCTCATACCCACTGGTGGGCAGGTCCTCATCAAATACATCAACAGGTGAATGCCGTTTCGCTATAGTATAGTCAGATTCTATTTCATATCCACTAGAGGGTAGATCGTCACCAAACACATATGTCGGCTCGTATGTAGTTGCTGCTGTATCCACGTGATCATCAACCCAAACAAATACTGATTACGCGAAAACTTGAATTTCGCCGCATCTATTTCGTACACTGCTTTGGTCATAGCATCGACTGATAATGTCTTATACACCATCGCATCGTGTATAATTGGTATACCACCTTTGTTTGCTGTGTGCCACTCAAGCCAATCACAGTATGAAACCACAGCCATACCGGTTCTAACTCTATAATCACTTTGGAGGAAGGACCCAGTTAACAAAATTGTGTGATTGAAGCCAAAATTAGTGACAGCAGTCAGGAACTTGACTTGTGTAGCTTTGAGCTTAGTCCTATCTCCTACCTCGTCTGTTCAATTTACTGCAGCTTTGTCAAAATACTGGCTTTCGTGCAGTTATTTCTTCTAAATATATTTGCCACGCCCGTCTTCCACTTCGAATCTAGTACGACCCTATTACAGCCAATAATCGCTATCGTAAGCTAATATATAGTCTATACGAGATTGTACCTGCATGGCCAGTAATTGCTGCTCCGTTTCCATTGGAGCCACGAAATATTTAATATTCTTATCCCGACATAACAACATCAGCATCTCTGCCACTTCGATGTTGTAAAAAGACACAGCTGCTTTACAAATTTTGTCTTCATCAAAATAATTATCCTTTGCCGTTTTGCGCTCAATCTCTGATAAGAAATCAGAATCTCGATCGTTGATGAGCTTATGAACTGCTCCGTACCTGAGTATTATCTTGCTAATAAATGTTTTTACAATCCTACGTTCAGTTGTGTCAAGTACGCAAAATCCTTTGTAGTGGTATACGAACGTAATGATTTTTCTTCATTGATTTGTTTTTGGAAATGGTTCCTAAACGTCTACAACCACTTTCTCGACAAATCTTAGCAGTTATGTGTCAAATACTGTCGCTTGTTCTCGCTGATTTGGGTTTGTTTTGATTCTTTGACAGCTTAGACATGATTTTATACACATTGTATTCAACATCCTTGAACAACCCAAGCCAGTAAACTAACTTAAATAGTCGGTATTACATATGTACATCCCTTCTACTCCGTGATGGCCATAGGTCTGCCGGTATATCGTGAGCGACGGTTAGAAATTCATTGCGCATACAATCAGCTGCGTGCATCTGCCTGGGGAATCTGCCACCTTATCGTGTATGCCGTGATCATCTATGTGGACTCTGGTTGAGACTTTAAGGGGGTTTTTCAGTACCTCCACTGTTCAACCTAAACGCTGGGCTCGAGCTTTGAAAGAGCTTTCTGGATTCTGTCTGACAGGCATCCTCCAGGTAAGATATCAATTGGGTTAGCCTCTTATCCGCTTGCTGTATTTCTTTGGTGGTATCCAATTGTGCCCCAACATGAGTAATTTAATGCACGCACGACCCTGAGAGTTGTTTCATAATTGCGGATACGGTGCACGCGGTTTGAATGTACTTTAATCTCGACATGACATCGGCTTGTACGTGGCTCTCTCCTGTCATGTATTTGATTTTCATTCAAAGTTCCTGAAGCTTTAGCGCCCATCGGAACAGTCTTTCGCTGTGCATGCACTTCCAAGACATCGCTAAGTTCGGGCGATGATCAGTTCAACATTCAGACTCCCTTCCGTGCACAAAGTAATTTACTGCGTGCGTATAGGCCCATATCATACTATGCGCCATATTTTTTGATATGCGCCTTTTTATGTTTTTTATGCCACGGTAATTCATGACTCTTGAATGCTATAGAGTAGTAATTTAGCATGATTTATCTTGTTTTATCACCTGTTTTCTATATCTGGGTTAACACGTCCTTCGCTAACTTAGCAAGCATCTATTTTGACCCGAAATTGCTCAACATCTTTAGAACAGTCAGAATATCCTAGCGCGGTAATTACTAGTGCTCGTTTGAGATCGTTAAATGCTACTGCCTGATGAGTTGTTTTCTTATTGGGATATTCTTAACCTTAGTGCCTTTCCGTTTTCTACCCAACAGCTTATATAATAGCTCGGCCCGCTGTGCATAGTTTGGAATATATTTACTTATGTAACCGAAGAGCACAATCCGAGATAGGAATATTAATATTTATTTCAAAGGAGATAAGTTACAATTTATGTACATACGGTATGGCTCCCATAGCCGTTGGAATGGTTCGGGGAAGATCGATGGGAAGAAGTGGTCAGTAAATTCCCGTTTGAAGGTTGGGCCAAGTGAGTCGACAATGGAGGATATGCGCTGGGTCAATTCAGGCCGGTGCTGACAAAAAAATGTTACAGTGCAATGTAGTAGACTTTAAATAAAGTGCTAATGTATGTATATATTTCTGACCTCACCTTTGGTTTTATACCTGAGGTGTTTGTGCTAGGGTATAGCCGCTTGGGCTGGCCAGGGTAAAAACTCAAATGGTCAGTATGAGAAACCTTATGCAGAACTTATCACTTCGATGCTATTCTATTTCAAATTCTCTGCAACTAAATCTCACGCAGATCACATTATGCCTTTCCGCATAGGTTGTAACTCGCAAAGAACCGCATCTATTTTTAGAATGTTACGGTTGACGGACTTAATCCACTTTCGGGAATCGGTTGAGAAACTTAATCTGCTCTCAAAAGTCGGTCAAGTATTAACTCAACTCTTGCGAGTAATTTGCT
>NW_014040359.1:107358-110926 GCF_001186125.1 Sphaeroforma arctica JP610 | reverse complement strand
ATTTCTGATGACTTCCATCATTCAAAGCGGGTTTCTTGCTGTATAATCTGGCCTGAGATCTGTAGTCTCTCACTCCCCTTCAATTTTGCAGTCGAGGGCTGAAGTTTGAATACTGAAAATTGAAAACTGAAGACTAATGAAGGCTGAAGACTAAAGACCTGGATTGTAAAATTGTTGACTCTGTAGTTGGATTGGGCGATAAGCGTTTAACCAATGTATATTTGTCGAAAACGTTGACGTATTGGTGCTGTTGAGTATTGTCTCGATGAAAATTGTTGAAAACCCTCTGTACAGTGGCAGGCACCACAACAGGCGTGGATACTCTTCTGTACAGCGACAGGCATCACAGTTTCGCAGGTAAAAGTACTCGTGAGATTTTCATGAAAAAGAAATTTTACCTACTGAATCGGTGTGGACTGTAACGTGGATGTTGGGGGACAGCTCCCTTCTGCGTTGTGGCATATCGGTTTGACTTTGGGATGTGTCCTGAGAGACTGAGACTAGGAGACTGTGAGGCTGAGACTTTCTCTTGGCTCTTGGAATGCGCGGCTCTAATGCTGCGGTTCGGCTGATATCTCAGTATGGTTGCTAAAAAAACTCTCCGGATTTCCTTGGTATTCGCTGGCGTTGGCAATGAAATGAACTTTATTAACACTTGTGCCTTCCTCATATCTCATATACCCCAGTTGCTTCATCCAACGATCCTTCATGGACAGCTGTTCACCTTTCAGTATTCTGAGTGCGCCGAAAGCTCATCCAGCCGTCCCCCCCCCCCCTCCCCCCCCTTCTCGGCTCCGCCACCATATATATATATATATGCCTTTCAATAGATCGCACCACTTGTTTTCAACCCTGGAGGTAATACCTTGTATTCATATTTGGCGTGAGGTGTGGTGGAAGCCTAAAACTTTTGGCTTGCCTTGTCCACGAGTATACAACAGTAGCCATCTTTCACAACCCAATTGTCGAAGTATTTGCAGCCCGCAAACGCATCGAAACACTGCTCGATAGAGACAAGCGGTCAACCTTTATGTACAAGAATTTCATTGATTGCTCTCAAGTCTGTCACTAACATTCACTTGCCATTCTTTTTCGGTATGAATAGGCAGGCCGAAGTATACTCAGAGTTTGAATATTGACGAAAGCCTTTCTTCCAAAGATCGTCTGCTAGCTCCTCGTATGCTTCTTGCTGTATACTTGCCAGCGGGTATTGCTAAACATATATGGGCTCCTCGTGCTTCATATCTAACCGCACCGGATCAATACTCATAAATCTATGATCATCAGGCATGTGGTCGAATAAATCGGTGTGTGCTATAAATAGCCGCTCAATCTTTTCACTACCTTCTTTCAGTAAATTATCAGGGGGTTGGTACTTATATGGTAGTAGTTTAGTTCTCTCATCTTCTGAAGGTTGGTCGTATTTAACATCAACATTGATCTCTTCCTTAGCGTTTGCAAGATCAACTATATTTCAGTCCATATGTAGAACCTCCTCCCGACTCGTAAGTCGTACAGCCTCCAAAGTGGCGTTATGCAATTCTATTTCATCATTAGACATGTTAATGATTAGAGCTCAAAATCGACCTTTTTACATACCCCTTGCTCCTTTGACCAGTGACACAGCTATGAGCGATCCTGCTTCATTTTTTGGGTTGAACACTAATAGCGGTAGAGCTTTCTTCAAACCATTCGCTTCCATTTGTATAACTTGGCTGAATCCCTGGGAATCACATGACAGCCAACAACTCTGACCTCATATTCATCCCTCGTGCTTCGATCCGCAATCTTTATCTTCCTTGGTTCTTCTCGATATAGTCTTATATACATCTATACTTTTCTGCTATTCATACGGAGTTCATTCCTGACTCTATGCTCTTCAATGACGTAATGATCATAAAATGGCAATACAAGAATCAAATCTGCTCCTTCAGTTGTAATTCTTTGTAACACAGTAAATTTGTGTTGAAATGTCATCCCTTACGCACCAAAATTTAAAGTGCTTTTTTAGTGCAATTATTGCTGCCCTCCTACGCCATTGACCTTCGTGGGTGAGCGATCGACACTGAAAATGGCTGATGGACCCACCCTCTTCGACTGCTGGAATATTTTCCCTAAGATGACCGAGATCTTTGTACATTCATCGAGCAGACAATTTCATTTTAATTCTCCTGCCTCTCTGGCAACGTATGTTAGAGAGCAACTAACATTGCTGCCAACGTGATTTATCGATGCCTCCCTCGAAGTATTTCATAATTTGAATATGACTTTCGGTGTGTTGTCCTTGTCGTCGTTGTGACTATTCAGGAAATTCAATATGCTTCCTCTACCTTTGATCTCATGTGGTTCATCCGAATTACCTTCCATGTCATTATTTAGACTCGTCTGCCCTCCTGAGCATTTATTGTACACCGCGATCATTTCGTTAGTTACGGGACAATTTCTCTTCGTCTGGTATTATCGTAGCGCTGACTTGCAATTCCGCAATCATATCATCTTCCGTGCAATGCGATCTGCGATGTAACCCCATACACAGTAAGCATTCATCAGCCCGTATATTGTGTAACGATATAGGATTGTAGCTGTCGTGTGGCCGCTGTTCCTTCATCCTGATGTATGCGGTATTGTGCGGCTTGTTCTTGCCGTGATTTTTCGTCAAGTATTATCTCAGCGCTGACTTGCAATTCCGCAATCTTATCATCTTCCGTGCACTGTGATCTGCGATGTAACCCCATACACAGTAAGCATTCATCAGCCCGTATATTGTGTAAAGATTCAGGATTGCAGCTGTCATGTGGCCGCTGTTCCTTCATCTTGATATATGCGATATTGCGCGGCTTGTTCTTGCCGTGATGGTTACAGTAGAATTTGAGTCCTTTACCAAATCTCCTTCTCGCGCTTTCGTTTCAATGCCCGATATTGCTCTGTGTTGTGTGAAGTATTATTTCCATGTTGAGAGCAGTAGATTTCTGCAAGCCTTCCACCGATATGTTCGATATACCTGCTTAACACTGCCTCGCTTCATTCGTATACTTTTTTTTAGAAGATTTGCCTCTATATACAAAAGTTCTGTATCTACTCGTGTAATCGGAAACTTTTGGGTTGGCTAAAGAATTGTGCCCTGCCGTTACGTATGAAAGTCTATTAGTAGTGAAAGCTTCGTGTTCTTCCCAATTGCAGAGAGCCGCTTTCATAATTGGTGTGAGAGGCTGAATCCACTTTGAGAATGTAGTGTACATGTCATACATTCCCTTTCCTTCCAAAATAGGTTTGTGTTCATAACGCTGATCGACAGTGATTTTAAACATGAGAGCCTCTTGAATGAGAAGCACTAATGCTGGAAGGATAGAGTCTCGATATCTCAACATTAGTCTGCCCATTAAATCATCTGCTGTCCGCCTCCTCGTGCCCAGCTCGTAGTGGCGTTGCTCGTTAGCCTGCTTCAATTGCGTGATCATAGATCGCTTCCATTTTTGTCAGCGCAAAGTTCTGCTTTGGGATCGGATAAAACTGTGCCAACTTAACGTTTTGCGTCGTCAGCCCGAGAGTAAATTGAGACTTGCTCTCA
>NW_014040359.1:100308-105890 GCF_001186125.1 Sphaeroforma arctica JP610 | reverse complement strand
ATATAGGTGGATCAGCCCGAAAGAACGTAAGATTAAATTGAGACGTCTTCTCAACTAAATCTCACGTGATATTTCAAAAGGGCTTAATTTCACGTCCATGTACTCAACAATTTCTACAGCTATCAGAGGGTGCCCGTACAGTAAGAGTTCGTAAGAATAAAGGACTAGTGCAACTTTTCGCTCTATCAACTAGAACAAGACAGAACGTGCAAATAGACGAACATCGCCAAGCCACATTAATCGATTTGGTTGCAGAACTAGTACGGGACTTCAAACTAGCTTTGGAAAGGAAGGTGACTTCGCCGCCTTGCTGGAACAGTAGACGTATACTTTCAGCCAGTACGACTTTGCCCTTCAGAAGCTCTACAACACTCAAGAAAAAGGCAGCACGAACTTGTGACCATCAACGCGAGCAAGTGTAAGCCAACAGACAGTGCGAAAGAAAAATAGGCATAGAAGGGGAAGCGAAGCATTATGCTCCGTTTCAAATTAACTTTGGTACAGCTAGTGGTAAAGAAAAGAGTAGTGGGGATAGCCTAAATTACCAATCCAGAAGAAACTCTCTACCTAGATGTACATTCAAAATAAAAAAACGTGGAAATTCGAGACGAGGAGGAAGATCTGCGATGCCATAAGGTATGGAGTGACTAGAGTGGGGGACGATGGGTCCTCCACCTCGGCCGAATCAATGGCGATGGATATAGATAGCCGAGATAACACCGGAAATGGAAAGAACGGGCTGGACAGACTCAGAAATCAGGGAGTGATCAGGATGTGCGACGAATCGGAGCAATACCTGACACACAACACACTCATGATTCTGAAGTCGGATGGACTTCGAGCGCGACTCATACTCGATCCGTTAGCAATCAACAAGAGGGCTCGAATTTAGAAATTCTGGATGGAGGGCTTAGACAAATTGGCACGGAGGATAGACCATATGCTGTTAGCCGACTACAAGAACGAAGATTTCGCCTTGGGCGTGGCAGAACCACATTTATGGCAATTTAGAGACAGTACCGGGCAGCTTTGATGCTTTTTAGCGCTTTCTATGGGCGTATCGATCTCTCCATAGTATTTTCACCAGCTCATGAACTCAGTGAGAAGAATGTGCCGCAAGATGGGAATTCGAATTATTCTATATGTAGACGACCTGCTGCTGTTGGCATGTCTTCACAAAATAGAAAGAATAGACAGTACATCAATGAACTCAATCAAAATTTGAGTTCAGAACTGGCCCTCGGCAAGGGAGTTTGGGACAATCCAGTACGATTATTGGCGCACCTAGGGCTTCTAATCGACATGAACGGAAACCGGATTCGGATGACGGCTTCATTTTCAGCCAAAGCAGCATAACGTCTTTCTAAAGCTTTGGCGATCATATCTAAGACTAGGGCAGTGTGGATCGTTTGCAGTATCCAATATCAAATCATACCTACCAAATTACAGCACAATAGTGTGAAAGTCAAAAATCTGAAGGTAACCCTGTCGGGGGCAACATAAACATGGGAGCTCAGAACACACTTCTCAACAATATGGACAGCAATTAGATATGATTTGGGGAACCGGTTCAGGAATTGACAGCAGACGCATCGAAGAAAGTTATTTATGGTGGCTACACTATTCATCGACAGCCGGGAAGAGAGTTTTACTTTCGCAGGGAAGTGGGACCGATGAGAAGCGAGATGGCTCATATCAGTGACTTTGCACGCTCGTGTTAGCGATAGATTATTTCAATTTATCGGGCCTAATCTCTTAGTACAGTTTGCTGCTTCTGATGCCGCATTCATCGACAGCAATACACAGCTTACGAAAGACGCGCAGCGCTTCGAGTCTTTTGACCTCGCAGGACGACTGGCGAAATTTTGCCTGAGGTCTGTCGCTTTGGCATACCTTCCTGGCAAACTCAATCTGACAGTGGACGAGCTAAGCCCACGAGGAAATTACTCTGCTTAACTTGGACATATCGCTCAGGAGATATTATCCATTTGTATCAGGAATGGATGATAACATTACCTGTCAAATATCTGTTCTCAGTAACATATTACCAGCATATGGAGCACTGAGAGAGTTACATGCCTTCTACATCCGTTGTGATCAGGAGATACACTTGCTTACTTTGCCAGAAGTGCAGGTTGGTCAAGTCCTACGAAAGCTAGGCAGCCAACAAACGCCAGCAGTAATAGTTGTGCCTCTATGGGCTTCCGCAATTTGGTGGGAGAATTTAATTTACCACACCAAACGATTAGCAACACTGCGAAGAAGTGGTACGAGGAACGTGACTGGGCTCGAATCACCAGAGGATATTCAGTGGAATAGCGGGAGGAGAAAAATCCAGTGATCAATCAGCCTAAGGTGCTTTCAGAATGGGCTTTACAAGCGTATCGGTGTACGCTGATTGATGCACATCACTAAGGCGATATAACTGTGGTTTATTCTGTTCGGTTATCAATAGGACACTCTCGTGGCGGTGCAGTCTGCACAGGTAAAATTTGATGCGAGGTTCAATCTTATCAGCTTCAATATCGTCGAGCGCAAGAGAGGACTTACATCTGAAGGCAAAACTAATTCACCATTAATAATTGTAGAAACTGACATATTCCAGTTCTGCTGAGATATCTGTCATAATCATCTTGCAACTGTCATCCCATAATCCGCGACTCTGCTGCTATTAGGTATGTACGGCAAGACTTTCAGATGGCTGAGGTATCACCACAACTACTTGCAAATGTGCAGGGACATGTTTTCTGAAGAGATTTTGCGCAGGCTTGCTTCAGTCTCGGGGTACCGGATGCAAATATCGCCAACATAATGTATATTGAAATCGGCTCTGTAGCAAGTTATCACTCGGTGATCGCAGCAACTTAAGCAGATATATACTCAAAGGGCCCACTTAAGAGAAGAACGTGAAGAGCGTCGACGATTACAAAAAAGGTATTGGACGACACACCAGCTCACGGCAGACTCGGTGCAATGAACTTAAGACGCCCGAAAAAAGCCCGTACTGACACGGTCTAGTAATGGAGGGATCCGCACTAGATTTATGATGCCTCAAAAGCTTCTATCATGACATACGTCCGACGCAAAGTGTTGAAGACGAATTCGGTTAACGGGAGTAATTAGCAAGTTATGACGGGTGCTGCTTGCTAATTAGTTATTAAATTTTATTTTAAGAGATTTAGGAAGCACCCTCAAATAGTTTGTATCTGCTTCCCAATCACCGAACATGCCGTAGAATACCATCCCTTAGCAGAAACGGTATATAGGACAAGAGATCATGGATATGATCTCTCATCTTAGTTCCTTCTCTTCCAATCCCATCCGCCCTAACAAGTTTTTATCATATTTCCTTCTAATAGGGAAGCTGGGGCATGGATTTCGTTATTTAAGAACCTTTCTTATATATGAGGTTAATATACCTCTAGCGGGTTCTTAACACCGCATACTAACGCATAGGAGTTTCCGAACACTCCGGGCTACTAAATGCCCACGCAATCTAACGCCACACACACGACCGGCTTCACCGCCATGAACAGCTCACGCTACAGTATGATCTAGTTGCAACACTCAGGTGGTAATTGATTAAGACTAACGCATAGGAGTTTCCGAACACTCCGGGCTACTAAATGCCCACGCAATCTAACGCCACACACACGACCGGCTTCACCGCCATGAACAGCTCACGCTACAGTATGATCTAGTTGCAACACTCAGGTGGTAATTGATTAAGAATACGCTATTGTTGGATGATTATTTCATCCTTGAAGGGGTACGATCAAGTATCTTTGTACCACAGATTGAATGATCCAATAAATAAACAAACAACACATAAATATATACTACCTATTTGTTTTGCATTTTTTTTTTGACTGTGCATAAAGTAAGGGGATGTCATGACTCTTTTCGTTTCAAAAAAAAAAAAAGGTAATGACACCCGCTCACTGTAAGCGTAGTTGTAAACTTGTTATATGACTTACTAGTATATAAATTCCTTACTGTATGTGGCGTGTGATGCTCAGTATTCTTCTATCATCCTGCTTGCTGATTGGGTTGCGATTGTGCCAGGATTTACTTTGTTACCTGATGATGTGGGTTTGTTGCTTGGTCTCGTCGCTCTTCTACTCAGTAGTGTCAACATGCTGGTGTGCTCGTGTGTCATCCTCGCCAGCGCTGAGAATGCCGTGGTTCCCCTTCCTGATGAAATATTTTTGTCGGCCCGTCATCCCTTTTGGTGTTGACTGTACGTTGTATTTTCGTGTTGTGTCGGACTGATGGTACATTCCTGAAGTATATCGTGGATTCACGATTAGAATGCCGCCTCGCTCTGTTGGTGCATGGTGTGTTCCTTCGATTGCAGTTCGGTTTTCCGCGTTATCTGGTTCAACAAATTCGATGAAATTCAGTAAAAAAAAATGCAGCTTGGTTCGGTTGAGAGTATCGGACATAATAAGTTGTTGGACTGTCACCAGTAGATCTATAAAGTGTTGATTCTGATGGTGATTTGCACAGAGTGTTTATGGCATGGGTAGTTCATGGCCAAGGAAAAGCCTCTCCGGGAGGAAAGCTCCATCTACATATAATGATAATCCGGACTCGTATATACGAGTCCCATTGATGAAGCTTACATGGTCCATGTATTAAGAGTCTTAGGAACATATTTTCCAGTCTCGTCTACAAAACATTCTATTGAAGAAACAGACTGATATGAAAGTCGTGTGCTTATACTAAAGCAGGAATGCACATGGGTATCGGTTTGTGAAAAACAATTGAGAATGGTTCTATGAGCAAAGCATATTCTAGCACTTTAGTTGTAAAGATCCGTGTCGAAGAAATCACAATTCTACGATTGAGAGTTCAGAAAAGAAAAGAAAATACTATTTGTGCTTAAAATTAGGGCAAAACAGCAAAAAAAACAAAACATTGAAACGACCATGCGTGCGCTCTTATGCACGAATGCGGCGTGATTTTTAGACATTCTGCAACAGGAGCCTTCATACAGCTATACGCCGAGGAGTGTTCACGTTTGTTTCGAGTGTGGCTCATAACCCTGATTGACCTTTTAAATTGGGAATTTATTTATATATATACAGGAGCAGCGGAAATTGTATGATTATTTCCCGTCAACTATTTTTTTCATCAGGAGAATACACAACTATTTCCCATCATCTAGTTTCTGTCATGGCTCGATAATCCATGTACAGACCACACCTGCTTTTAGGGTAATACTTCAGTACAATACTACCTGGGTCTTTTCAGAAACTTACTTCTACTGGTGATTAAAATACTAGATTCCTAATAATCAATTCATACTCATTGCCAAAAGTTATGAAGCCCAGAGATTTTGCTACTTTGGCAGGTCTCTGAAAGAAAAATAATGCACATACTTTACACGATCTTAGAGCACGTGAAACTATCAGTTCATAGCTCGGTGAAATCGCGAGTTAAGTCAACAGTACGCTATTGGAAAGTGATGCTTTAAAATTTTTATTTTGCAAATATACAGAAGCATCATCAATCAATTTTGAACTTAAATTGTACACATTTAATTGGAGAAATATATTATTAAATTTTCTATTTTAAAT
>NW_014040359.1:79516-97904 GCF_001186125.1 Sphaeroforma arctica JP610 | reverse complement strand
ACACACACACACACAACTATATATATATATATATATATATATATATATATATATATATGTAACACCTTGTCACTTGTGTGCAATGACCCATTCCTAAATAGAATAGAGAATTAACTTCGGTTTACATCGTTCCTGTGTCGTTCTGATATATATATATATATATATTAGAACGATACAGGAACGATGTAACCCGAAGTTCATTTTCTTTTCTATTTAGGAATGGGTCATTGCACTCAAGTGATAATGTGTTAGTTTGAACTTTCAATATATCTAGCAATACCGAACAATTTGGATCGAACTTCTCCTCTGCGACAATGATTACCGTTTACAAGACAACACTGGTTCAACTGAATGTCTACCGAAGCTACCCACTCGACTACCTCTCAAGTTAAAGCATCAGGAAGGTCTGATATAAGAGCTGAAAATATAAATTGACAACATGCTCTTCGCGATACAAATTTTTTGATCATTCAGAGAATGATCATCCTTGATCAACCTCTTATCAAATTGAAATTGAAACATAATGATACAATTTAAGTAAAGGGGTATCCTCTCAATACGATTCAAGAAGAGGTTTAAAAAGCCATAGCTAAAGATATGTTAGCTAGTGACATTATTGAAATAAGCGACTCACACTACAATAATCTGCGCATATTTGTCCCAAAGAAAAGAAAAAAGACAAATAGAGACTTTTTACAGATTCCCGCAAATTAAATAAAAGCCTTAAGCTATAGACTGGCCACTTATTGGTATCAGCCACATCTTTGACGAATTTGCTCGCGCTTAATACTTTGCCAGTTTTGACATCAAACAAGCTCACTGGAGTGTATTGGTTAATAAGAATAGCATAATCCATGGGTATGTAGCAGAGTGTTTTGTAAAGCAGCATCACCTTTATTCTAACCCGTAAAGAAAATTAACTGTTATGTAGACGACGGTTGGAGCAGTGCGATGGCAATTCAGGATTTGATCGATCAATTGGACCATGCATTTACAGCAATAAAAAGTAAAAAGGTCCCGTTGAAAGGATCTATATTCAATATTGGTGCTTAAGAGCTTGATAATTTAGGCTACGTTGCCAGTCGTGAGGATATAAAGATTGACCCAAAACGATACCAACAAATACACGATTAGCCAGGACCACAACCTGTGACGACACGCAATCGCTCTTGAGGCTCGCTAATAACAGCCGAAAGCTCACTAAGCAATACGAGGCCTTTGGTTTAATGTATAAAGGATACTAAAATCACGAAAACAGGAACTAAGCGCGCTCTTATACCTTCAAACACAATGCGCGGGGCATAAATCTGCTTAAGTTCTAAAGCCACACTGGCATTCCCAGGCCTTTCTCAGATTGCAAATCTTTCATTCTAAAAATGGATGCAACTAAAAATGGATGATGCATGTGATGCAAGTGCTGGTTGTGTTATAATTTAACTTCAAACTAATAAGAGAACACAGCGAAATAAGAAAAAAATTCAAAGCCCAATAAACGCACGAACGGCCCTGGTATATTTCAATCAAAGAAGCATATGTACTTCTCTGGGCTTGCACCGAGGCTGGACACAAATATGTTCAAGGCAGACCTTTTGAAATACTCACCGATCGCAAACCATTGATACCTTTGAAGTCTAAAAACAAAAATCAAAATGAACGACTACTTAGATGGTCAAAATATTTGCAAGACTAGGATATGACCAAAAATAAAGATGGTAGTACGCGCTACCAAGCCAGACTAAGCAATCCAGGCAGTAGAGTTAATTAGATGGGTATTTTATTGTTTCCCGTGTCCTACGATTATCTATTGCCGAGATCGGTTGCTCATGCCGACGACACGATTGGCTCCGTGTATTTTAACCTGTTTAATTCATCATAGCTGCAAATGTTTAGAAGAAGTGTTTGCCTTTTACGTCTCCATATCGGTTCAATTGTCGAAGTTTGTCCAGGTAGTCCCTCCACAATCATATCTCCACGGTATACTGTTCGCTTGCACAGTCACACACAAGAGCACACTGTCAGTTTCGTGCAACAAGTGTCAAAAGGTACAGATGCGAGTGGCGATACTGAGCACAAACGGATGATGCGCTAGCCAGAGGTCCTCAGGAAGCGCTAACGCTAAAAAATTTATGTGCGCTATATATAAAAGCCATTGCATAACGGGCGTCCTAAACTGGGTTAACAGCTTAAAATAAGATTGTGCACCCTGCCCAAATATGTTAAATGAGTCAAAAGTAGAGTATAGAATAGAATGCTATCTGTCAATGTACCTTGCATGATATATATACATGAATAAGTATGTAAACGTGTGTATATTTTGGACTCATGGCACGGTTTCTATGTCCGTTTAAATACGTGTGCAGGTAAGTCGTATTCTCTGAGCGGGCATACGCCTGCGCAACATATAACTCAGACTACCATTCAGAAGTATGTTTGTTGCGTTTGTGAAACCCAATTTCACAAGTTTACTACTTTGTGTGATCGGATACCACACACCAAAATGCTTAATACCGAATTAATTGAAGACATCCGAATATCTACCTACTATTAAGGGGTTGCAGTATCGGAATCCCAAGTCTGTAGCCGAGAATCCACATACTGAGTTTGATTTTCAATATAAGTGCAGCTTGTAAAGAATGAACTATGGCAGTTATTCAGCGGGGGCTATTTTAAGACTTGTCCCATGTACTATTGAAGTTCACCTGATAATTGATTGTAAGCGTGCACCTTGTGTGCAGATGCACGTTGCTTTGACATCATAGTATGAATTTAGCGCAATACACGAGCATAGGCCAAAACGGCATATGTTATTAGGGAGTCACAAGGAAACGTAAGGCCATCGAAGAAAAATTCCTCGCACACTTAGTTGACACAATTGGAGAAAAAGCCTTACAAACTCCACTTTAATATGACGAAGTAGTTCATATTCATATTTCATGTCAGCTACAGCGTCAAACATTGCGATGCACACCGTGATGAAATATAAATATCGGATCCGTAGACAAATATTGATTTGACGATTCGATGACCACTTTCGACTCTGGCAGCGGTGCATAACTACACCTTCGGCAGAACTGATACAAGGAATGATCCCAACTTATATCCTCATGCAGGTAGATCTAGTTTCCTTCCTTTGATAACTGTGTATTTGAATAGTGCAGAAGTTAGTCAACGTTCAAAAATTTACGACTAAATAGCGTTACAGAGTCAACGTCAAATCCTAGTTGCACTAAGATGCCGCAAAACCCGAGGAACACGGTCTATAAAAATATACATATACATACACATACATATATGACACGATGAAGTTTACAACACATACAAATACTCGCATGTATTCAGCGCATACGAAGAATGATCGAACAGAGTAAATGAAGTCGACATACCTCGCGTAATGTACAGGTAGAAGAAATCACAATACAAAACAGTCTGGATCACTCCTGCAACGATGGAGATCCAATCCACATGATCTTCTACCACATAGCGGTAGATCCAGTTCAGAATATATAGTCCTCGGTAAGACCCCTACATTGATAGATTTTGAAGATACAATAAGCACATCTTGCATGGCTACCAGTATGCAAATAAGATACTTGGTGATTCATGGGAGTATACGAATGTAAATTCATTTGTGGAAAGCCACATTTGCTGCAGATGATTGAAACAATGCCTACAATAGAATTTAAATGTCATTAGGCGGGTGAAATCATGCGTAGGCCATTGTAATATGTGCATGGTACATTTACTTACTACAATACGTTACATCCATACCATGAAAATTCATACAATAGGTTTTCAAAATTCAAACGCCTAGATATGTTGTGGAATAAATATGTAATTCTGTCTACTCAAACGTCGAACACCATCAAAGAAGTCTATGACGAAGAAGTTACGCTCGTCTGCAAATATCCATAGATACACTAAACACATGAAACACGCCATCACGCAAACCAGACCACCATCTCAGAACTCTTCCTCCAAATGAATTATATATTTACACACATTTAGTATAGTGAAGGGAAGACGAGGTAAAGATTCAAAGGAAAAACTGTAAATCGAAGGATTGAGACAGACATTGGTGTGTTTGCATGCATATAATATGCAGCAATAAAACCCTAAATGTGTTGTTCAGAAGTTACACT
This sequence comes from Sphaeroforma arctica JP610, assembly GCF_001186125.1. Lineage (NCBI taxonomy): Eukaryota > Ichthyosporea > Ichthyophonida > Sphaeroforma > Sphaeroforma arctica. Next base: position 93,765 of record NW_014040359.1, on the reverse strand, counting down.
CATGAGTTCATAAGTATATAAAAAGTTGCAACACAACAGAAATATTGAAGAAGTAAGCACAACATTCAATTTTTCAATTTGTCTGTGACTGTATCTACTCGCTCTAGTGCATATTGACTACATGATAATATATGCTAAGCGACGAAAATTAAAAACTTGTCGGTACTCGACAGCTTCACTAAAACGATCATACACACACATACATGATTTTCCAGCACGAGACCTAATTGGAATGCCGTTTAAATAAAAACTGATGCTTACTGTCAATACTAAGACGTATATTGAATTGGGCAGCTCATATATGTATCCTGTAGAAATCTTAGACACGCTCTCAAATTTCGACTAGCGTCCAACATTTAAAGCCACCAACATTTCTTAAGCATAGGCAAGTAAAAAAGCAGGAATAAGTCTATAGGTTTGCAAGTATATACATGTACATATGAAAAAATATTATAAACATTATAACCCGTAGAATTTGCGCTTATGAATTAAACTGTATGCGTGTGATAGCGACGCTACTTCTCATCCGAGTTTGCTAAGGATAGGCAATATACAATCATATTAAATCGGTCGAAAATTGTACAGTATATCAATAAAAACATAGTAACAACCAGAGCGCTTTTTCACAAAACGTTCGTATGTATATCTATATATAAGGGGTTAATTTTGAGGAATTTACATGGTGTCAGGTATGGCTGTTCAGATAGTTGTTGAATACTTTTAATGGCTTAAAGCCACGTCCAAATTTGTATGCATCAGTCTCATCGACTCTTAGCGAATGCATATATGCTTATAAAGTAAACCGTTTAGAAGTAGATCAACATTCATAAACATAATTTTATTCACGCACGACCTATATGAGTTTAAAAATGTATCATTTTTTAGGTATATTATAGACAGTGATACTCATATATACAACTAGCATATGTTGCCTGCGACCTTGGATACATGGGTTATACAAAGCTCCCAACGTGATATGGAAAGACATCCAAAATAGCAAGTATGCGTATACCTAGGCAAATACGCAATAGCATAAGCATACATGTATATGTGTGAACACTTGAAAAAGGCTATTTGCATGCCCACCCACACACACACACAGCACTCAGCACACACACACATACATATAATGTGTAGTGCATGTCAAGATACCAACAAAAGGATAGCAATGCAATTGATCAGTTTACATACCAGTGCAAACAGATAGTGACTCGTGATACTTTCGGCCTCTCCAGTCTTTTGTACCATGAACAGCTGTGGGAAAATAGCCACAGATTCTTGCCAAATGGAGAATGTCCAAAGGATCTACAAATTTGACATAATGCAGCAAGTTAGTATGAAGGGTGAACTAGCATGCGAAAAGTACATTATATACAATCCTCATGATGATTGTCGCGTTTCAAGTTCAATTTGACGGTCGATAGCCGCACATTGCGAGGTCACGAAGTTAGCAGTGAAGCTCAAATGACGAACCTTTTTGGTGCATATACGCGTATTTAACGTCAGATCTGTGGACTTGTATAATTGCACCCATCTGCAGCACAAATAAGTGGAAAACAATGCGCTACCTTAGACATGAATTTCGCACATCATAAAACGTATCATTATATATATATATATATATACATATACATATATACATACATACACATATACAGACATACACTTACATACATACATACATACATACACATATATACATATATATAAATATATACATATATATATATATATATATATATATACATCTCATCCACTCATACTGTGTTAGCATTATTTTGTATTACACTGATGTGTATCGACCAGCATTATATAAATCTACAGGTATATACCTCGACGGGATTGTATTCGTAAGGGAGAACGAACGCCATAGCGATGCACGGCAGTATTAGATACAATACGGGAAAGGAGTCGTTCTCCTTCTGGTATGTGTGTTTAAACTTGAAAGCCATCAAGTACACAGTAGCGGAGGAGCCTGGAGGAAGTCAAAGCAAAGAAACCATTAACATCATCACGGAAGAGATTATTACGCACATAGTGACGCCGTAGGAAAGTGAACGCCCGTAACATCATACAGTCATGTGTAACCAGGAACGCTATACATAATCGGTCGAAAGAAAAGAGACTCGTCGTTCTACATTTTATAAGTTGAGTGCAGATGCCGAGCGTGATTGTCCGTGAAACTCTTGATCTATACATCTTCTATATTAAAAGCGCAGGTAGCATGAATATGTAGGCTGTACGTGTGCGACTACATAAATTTTAGGTACAACAATAGAGGTCAAGTTACTGGGAATGAATTCATAAGCTCGTTTTCCGATTAAGCCTAGGTATACTATGCATAATATATTCACTCAATTGGGGGCCATGAATTGCTGGTCTGAACTTACCGATGATGAAGAACAACTTCATGAAGGTGTTGTAGAAGGAGACAAAGCGGAAAATATCCAAATACCGGGAGACAAACACAGCCACATAGAGTGACTGTGATTTGAGCGACAAACCTGTAAATGAAAAGTATGAGAATAATAAGCATATAGGTACCAAAATGGATACAGCATGTATCAAGGTACACTTAAATTGGCGGGAATAATCCAGAAAACACCGTTTATAATGCACAACAAGGCAAGTTTATATATGCGCGAACACCTTACTGAATATGTATAAATGTGTCAAGGTCCATCGACGCGCACGATATCACCGACATATTAAAAGTTGCTGAAATAGTTGTAGAAGATTATACTCTTAACAAGAATATACACAACAAGGCAAGTATATATATCCGCGAACACCCTACTGAATATGTATAAATGTGACAACGTCCGTCGACCACGATATCACCGACATATTGACTTGTTGAAATAGTTGTAGGAGCTTATACTCTTGACAAGAATGGGAATACCCATGTAATTTGGTATGCAGAATTTTTAGTTGTGTATGTGTATACACGGAAACATTAAAATATGAGTATAATAACTATATTTTGTATACACATATACATGGTTCATGGTCAGCCGTTGACGGGTTCTCAGACCTTTCGTAACTCTAAAAACAGATCAACCTGGAATATAGTACAAAGAAACACACCAGCACATGAGCGCGACGTCCAGATCTTGTACAGCAACAAGACTATGGCCACAGCATGGCTGATATCCGCTGCTAATCGAAAAATATTCATCTCTATGTTATTGACAAGATACACACACAATCAATATTGTGTTTACAAATTCATCTACACCACAGTGTTTTGTTTTGCACTTGAAAAGATTTGGAAGATTGAGAATTCAAACTTTTTCCAGAAAAAAATAATACAATCATTCGTCGACGGTTTCTCTGATGGTCTTGAACAAGCGCGTGTACCTGTAGGTGTACCTGACTACCTGTACACATATGAAGGCTCCCGAGGGAGCAAGCTTTGCACTCCACCACTCCGAAGGAGGGAGTGTAGGTCCACCCTCCACCAAATCAACTCTGTTCTGTGTGTGGACACGTATGCTCTGGCATATGTATGTACATACTCTGCCCTGTGTAAACACAAATTCTGCCCTGTGCACACATGTACTATGCCCTGTGTACGTGTGTACACACTATGCCCTTTGTGTGTTTATACTCTGCCCTGTGTGTGTTTATAAGCTGTCCTGTGTACACACATAACCTGTCCCGTGGAAATACATACTCTGTCCTGTGTACACACATACTCTGCCCTGCGTAAACACATACTCTGCCCCGTGTAAACACATACTCTGCCCTGTGTATACACATACGCTGCCCTGTGTGATCACATACTCTGCCCTGTGCACACGCGTACTATGCCCTGTATGTGTAAACACCTTGCCCTTTGTGTGTATGCACTCTGCCCTTTTTGTGTTTATACTCTGCTCTTTGTGTGTACACTTTCTGCCCTGTGTATACACATACTCAGCCCTGTGTACACACATACTCTGTCCTGCGGACACATATACACTGTCCTGTGTACACACATACACCGCCCTGTGTGTACACATGCTCTGCCCTTTGCGTGTATATACTCTGCCCTGTGTGTGTATATACTCTGCCCTTTGTGTGTATATACTCTGCCCTGTGTATGTATATATTCTGCCCTGTGTGTGTATATACTCTGCCCTGTGTGTGTATATACTCTGCCCTGTGTGTGTATATACTCTGCCCAGTGTGTGTATATACTCTGCCCTGTGTGTGTATATTCTCTGCCCTGTGTGTGTATATACTCTGCCCTGTGTGTATATATACTCTGCCCTGTGTGTGTATATACTCTGTCCTGTGTACACGTACACGCATACTCTGCTCTATGTATACATATACTCGTATCACTGCCAACTTACATACATATGTCTTAAAAGTTTGTGGACACAGACGGCATAACACCTTTTTATTAGACAACTTGTTGGGATATGCCGGTGGGTAAATGACGCTTTAGTTTTCATGTTGGATGTCCTGTGCCTATGTACCGCCGTGCAAAATCTTTGCCCGAGTTTGGAAGCCAATTCTGATCAATTTGAATACTGCTTATCAACTATATGCTGTTTTACCGATGTCTGCGGAGCTAATAAAAAGGCAAAAGACGACGGCCTTCTTCTCGATATTTCCAAATATAATTAAAATGGATAGTGCCCAGTTTGAGAGATCTGGAAGACAATCCTGGTCCTGGTCAGGTTGTCGCTGCCGCAGAAGGCTTCTGAACACCTTATATAATAGATTTCGATCTATGGGTAAATACACTGACAAGTGTGTGACGAGGATCCATCACAAGTGACATTACACGTGAAACAACCTATATAATAAATAAAAACCTCCGTTACTGTCGAGTCCAGCTATTATCACAATAACTTCTCAAAGGCAATGGCTCTTGTTGTTCAACACAACATCGATACAAACTTTCCAAGAAGTCTCTCCAAATCTCGTGTCTAGATGATACTTTAAAATTGATTATTGATATGGTATGCTCCTACAAGCGCTTCGTAATTATTGTTGGTATCCGCCGACGGGTGCCACACCACCGGACATATATGTGACTTGTTGCTGTTGCCACTGTTGTTGCCCGTCCGCTCCCATGATTGCCGCTGGGGCGTTAGGCGCTTCCAATCCTCTGTCGCCCTTGATTGACTACAGGTAGAGGAATTTTCATCGAATTAATACGAAAATATGCGTTTCATGGTATACATGGTATATATATATATATATATATATACGCACACCAATACGCAAACAGGCGCATATATAAAAAAAAATATCTATTCATAAACGCACAACCATGTATTCACATAGATATATACACACAATAAAAATAAGAAATGCGTTTATACATAAGCTTATATTCATGAGTTAATAGACACGTACACAAAAACACACACAAAAACATATACACTTAAAAAAATATACATTTACATAAATGTACAGGTACGCACATACACACACAAACAGATATGTATATAAACGGATATAGATTTTTTTGTTCTGAATACTCAAAATCCACATTCATCATGAGAACATGTACACACACACACACATATATATATATTCATATGTAAACATGCGCATAGGGCGAATCAATAGCCACTCATGTTCCCTACTTCCTATTCATCCATCCATCCATATATATATATATATATGTATAAATATAATATTGGGAAGTACATAATTTTCAGGCGTATATTAAATACAACAGAACCAGACTCGGTGGAACGAAGAACAAATACATATATATATATATATATATATATATATATGCATATAAAAATATCAAATGTGCGTGTACACTCTCACACACACACATATATATATGTATAGAAATACATACATACATATAACATATATATACACATATATATATAGCATGTATGTATGTATGTACGTGAACGAGACACAGTTTTTATGCATAGATATGTGTGTATATCCATACAACATACATATATATATACACATATATATAGCATGTATGTATGTATGTACGTGAACGAGACACAGTTTTTATGCACAGATATGTGTGTCACAATTTTTTTAACTGATTATTCCCTCATAAAGCAAGTATACACATACACACAAACATACATGTGAACGTACTCATAGAGCGAATCAATATCCGCTCCAGTTCCCGATATACAAATAAATAAAGATCCATATATACATATACATATAAATACATGCGTACACATATATAAATACGTACTTACATATATACATATATAATATAGTGATATAAATATATATTCACGAAAACACACATACACACACACACACACATATATATATATATATATACAAACATACATATGTATAGATGAACGTTGAAGACACACACAGATAATTTCTGACTGATTATTCCTTCATGGAAAAGTATACACATACACACAAACATCTATGTGAACATACTCATAGAGCAAATCAATAGCCATTCCTGTTCCCTATATGTAAATAAAGTAATATCTATATACCCATATATCCATATACATACACCTACGGCTTGATATGTGCAATGTCTCGTACGTGCATAGATACCAGGACCAGACACAGTCACCTACATGGGCCTATACATACATACATACATATAAATCAAAATATTTTTTGTGCATATTGTTGCATGCGTGCGCGAAATTTACAGAAGCAGAAACAGTCACACTCGTACATACATATACATATACATATATATGTTCACATATACGCTTAGGCTGCTGTATATGTCTCGTGTGTGCATAAACAACACATAAGCCAGACACAGTCGCATAAGTGACAATGAAATGTATACAATGATAAAAACACCAGATACTCGCATATATACATATACATATGTACACATACATACACAGATGGATATATATTAACACACACAAATATAAACAGAAATACAAATACAAAGATATATTAATATATATATATATATATATATATATGCAAGCATATGTATACTGTATATACGTATTGCTTGTGGTTATAGTCAACAAGAAAAGTGCATACAAAACATTTCGTCAGAATTCATATCGAAAATATAGAGGTAAAGAGATATACCTCTCGGTAGGCTTGCAGGTACATCTTAAGCGGTTCAATATACTGGTCGAATCCTAAGGATTGCATGGCCCATAGGATGTCCTCTCCGTTTATAGTTTTACGCTTTTCTTGCGTACATCGGTCACTGGCTTCTGATGTGATGAAGCCAATAAATTCTGTGCAGCACTCTTGCATACATTCCTTCGAGTCCTTGGCCATTTTACCTATTATAGTACAAGTAATGATGATATATTTGAAAAATTTAAGAACTGTTGAAAGTCTTCAATAAAGTATCACTTTCCGTCGCTAATGGACAAAGCCGTGAGCAGCGAACAATGCACAACATACCGTTCTCTGGGATGGCACGCTTCATTATACGGGAGATATTAGCGATAGGGAGGAGTCGATCTTGTTCCCTCAATACTGGCAGTGCTGTAGTATTCAAGGTTATAAAATCAGATGCAACTCCGATAAACGAATCGCTCAGGGTAAATCCAAGTTTCGTTAAGGTCAGATGTAAACAACAAGGAACTGCCACTAAAAATACGCTAGTCAATGACGGCACAAGTCAGAAATTCTAGAGGGGCAGTATACCACAACTACATACTAGATTGGTCGCCGGTGAAACCCGCCTGACCTTCTGCGTAGCCTTGTTGGCCTTGGAAATTGTCACCTCCAGGAGGTACACCGCCCGGGGCGCCTCCTTGTTGAGGGAATGTCGGAACTTGATCGCTCATTTTTGTAACACTAAAATATTATTCAGACGATACTCGACAGATGGAAATATAGATAATAATAAGCGTATGTTTAGAAATAATAGTAACGAACGTAACTCTCTCTCTCCCTTGCTAGAGACGGCACTGTAGGTTGGACCTCTGAAAATACTGCGTACACGTCGTATACACTCTATTTGAAATTATTGACCATAGATTCGCCTCTCAACTTCGGGCGGTTTGCATTCATCGAGTCTCAGACTCTCTGACGGCTCAGGGATCAGGCCTCACCAGTCACCAGTCATCAGGCTCCTATAACCGGCGGATTATAATATTTTGTTTTGATTTATTTCAAAGAAATTTAAAAAAAAATGAAATCTCAACGGCTGATACTTTGAATCACGTCAGACTCGGTCGGAGTAAATAATCAAGTTCAGAAGTTCTGTTCACATGATAGCAAGGGCTTTAGGGCCCAGGGCCCCAGGCCCCAGGGGCCAGACCAGTCCGCCGGGGCCTACTATGTACTACTAGCTATTATTAAAAAAAATACCGAGAGAGAGTCTCCAGTCTCCAGTCTCCACTATTTACACTACTTTTAGTCACTAAAATATGTACACACTACACACACATCATGATGAATAGAGAGAAGAGACAAGAGACTAGCAGAGTCTAGTAGAGAGTCAAGAGACCATACTCACCACAGCTCTTTTTTTATTTTGGGGGATTTTTTATATTTAAAAATAAACATTAGTAAATACAGTCTATTTACCTGGCCTGGTATACGACAAGGGCATGTCTTAGCAAACTAGTTTTCAACCCGTCACGATATGTCTTCTTAGAAAAATATCATGACGTATATCGGACTTCTGACTGTAATAAAATACATGACGTCAGGTCGTGTCGTCTTAGAAAAGTAGTTTCCGACGGAATTTCCATGTCGTCATAGAGGAAAGTGCTGTCGTAAACCAGCCCAGCAATTTACAGTCTACATTCTACAATAACTCTTCAGTGTACAGTCTGCACTCTACACACAGTCACCAAGTCTCACAGCCACTGGCTGGATCAATAGCCAATTGGCCACTCTCATTCTTTAAAAGTCTCTCATAGTCTCCAGAGAGTTATTAGAGACCTAACTAGGATCAACAGTCTCTCTCGCGCACTCTTTCTCACGGCCAATCGAACAATCAGTGGCCAATTGGCCACTCTCATTCTCTTTTAAGAGTCTCTCATAGTCTCAGAGAGTTAAGAGACCTAACAAGGATCAACTGTCTCTCTCGCGCGTACCCGGTCTTCAACAAGTCTTCAACTCTCCATGATTCATAAAAACAGTAGACAATTATTTTTTCTTTAATTTATTTACAATAAATACACCGGAGCCATCCCAGGATTCTGATTCTCAGCAGACTAATAAAAAACGGCACACACTTTTTGTAAAATACAAACAGCCTCTTTGTCCTGAATTTGGTACATAAAAAAATTATTAAAAAAATAAACAAAATTATAAAAAAATACTTGTTTCCAAATTCTAAAGAGGCAATAGAGCTATAGACTGACAATCAGTGTCAAGTGTCCGACGAACAGATCTATTCACTCTCTCGCACAGGGCATATATTTATATATAGGCCCATTGCCTTACCCAGTTACCCGCCAACTTCCCAAAAATAGTCGAACGCCGGGCACTGCCCGCCTGCCCGGTACTGCCGTACTCCTCAGACCTCGGTACTAGTTAGTAGCAGACTAGTAGCAGGCACTAGCAGCACTGTCTGCATTCAAAACCCACTGGTGTCACACACAGTGACGTTGACGAGTAGGGCTTTTTCACCAGCTGGGAATGGCTATTTAGACATACTAATACGGAATCTAGAATTCTGTGTACATTGTACAGTTGTATACGATAAAAATAAACAACAACAGAAAAGGGCTCTCTACAGAGTGTGACTTAGTGGAAGTTCTGTAGAAGGAAGGCAGGACTCAAAAAGGAAATTGACACTTCTCAAATGTATATATAAACACATGCATGGACACTCAAAAAGTCACTCACGTCTGAAAAAATATATATTCTGTTTGGGGTTAAAATGGCTACTCGTCCTAACAAAAGTTTGACCTACCCTGTGCCGGCCGCCATGGCCAAGGCACACTGTAATAGCGTCGAACAATATGATGAGATGATGAAGGTGAGGATTTTTGGGTAGTAGTTATCGTGATATCTTCTGATACGTTGGACGAACATTTTTCTGCAGGTCACATACTTTAATGCCTTCTGCGTCACACGATAGGATTACACATAGCCTCTTAAAGTTTGCGTGCTAGAACATCCATACGCGACCTCCTATAATTGGATTTTCTTGTATCGGTATATGAAAATTTGCTTTGTACTTTGTGCATTCGGTCCTCACATGCGGCCACAACTTGTTTTAGGTAATTACGAACAATGATCATACGAAGAGATACTTGTATGACTATAAGGACAATATACCACACTGATTTGTCCTGTGAACTGACTTTCGCGGATACTTACGCAATTAGGAATCGCTGGAGAACCCTGGAAAATTCTGGGGCGGAATTGCGTCGGAGTTCAAATGGAACAAGAAATGGGATACAGACTTGAGCTACAATTTCCATCGCTCCAAAGGAAAGGTTGAGATCAAGTGGTTCGAAGGAGGTGAAACCAATGTCTGCTACAATGCTATCGATCGCCACATCGAGGCGGGCAAGGGCGACAAAATCGCCTTCTACTGGGAGGGCAACGAACCAACAGCAGATGGTTCTATGACATACCAACAACTGCACGATCGAGTCTGCCAAATGTCCAATGTTCTCAAATCATGTGGTGTGACCAAAGGAAAGGTTGTGGCTCTGTACATGCCCATGATCCTCGAGCTACCCATTGCCATGTTGGCTTGTGCTAGAGTGGGCGCTCTACACACCGTTATCTTCGGTGGATTTTCGTCCAAGTCGCTATCGGATCGTATGTTCGATGCCAAAGCAGATCTGCTTATTACTGCATCGGGTGTATATCGAGGCAAGAAGTTCATCGACCTGCTTGCCATCTCTAAGGAGGGTGTGGAGATGACCGCTGAGCTGGGTCACGAAGTTCCCAAGTATGTCTGTTCGTACCATATCTTGGAGATGCTCTTTTGATGGCTTGATTTCTCAATCTTTATATTCAAATTTGAGGCCGAGCTGGTGATTGCAAGGCGTTTTCATTATTTCTGAAGGAACATAAGGTTGGGATCTGGTTTTAATTCGCACTATCTTAACGAATATCACTTGTACTTCTCCAAAACAGCGTATGCGTAGTTCAATGGACTGACGTTAAAGCGGATATGCCAGAACAAGATTCGTACTGGCTGCTCGAGGATAAGATCGCGTCCGCATCGACTGAATGTGAGGTTGAGTGGGTGGATGCGGAACATCCTCTGTTCTTGCTGTACACGAGGTATGTAAAATCGATATGCATGACATCTCTTGTGTGCTATTATATATATAGCATGCTATTTGCCACTCTGTGACCTATTATTTTCGTCTGTTGGGTAAAAAGATATGAGCGTTATTGTCCATTTCAATATTAACTACTGCTAACATACGTATGCATATTCACACTTGTCAAGATGAGGGCACTATATATAATGAGTTTTATTCCCCTCAACTGAAAAGGATGTATAGTGCCACATGCGTGCAAAACGAAGCTGAGATGTATATCTGACAGTAGAAATGTTTTGCTCATCAGTGCACCATACACATACATGTACAAATACACGCATATATATATATATATATATATATATATTTGCAGAAAATGTTGACGTCGATTTGTGCTAGTATTCTATTCGTGCTTTACGACACGGCGAATATGCCACATAATGGAGGATGCTGCAGAAGCAATGATACAGCAATCGTACATCAGTACTCAACGTTAATTCAATAAAGAAGTCGGAAGCTCCTCCTTAATACGGTGTCAGTACATGAAAATTTGTGCTCACACCTCAATACTCATCCTTCCCCTGCTCTAGTGGTTCCACCGGAACGCCCAAGGGAGTCGTGCACACGACCGGTGGCTACATGGTGTACGCTTACACCACATTCAAGTACGTGTTTGATTACCAGGAGAATGATGTATTCTGGTGCACGGCCGATTGTGGATGGATCACAGGCCACTCGTACATCACGTACGGACCCTTGTTCGCCGGAAGCACCAGTATTGTATTCGAGGTATGTAAACGTAGGTCGTTTTTGTTCTTGCGGATCCTGTCGGTACTTTTTACTCGTACACGTACAGAAGACAACAAAACAGTATTATGATATTGTGGTGTGCTGATATATAAAGCTGTGTGGTTATGGATCCCTAAACAAGGGCACGAGCATTACTTTGCATACAATACGGATGTGACAGGGCTCGATTGGTTTTCTCGCTCAGTGTGTATAGTCAGTGTTATTCACCACCATTTCTTCACGCCAATCAATACAGGGAATTCCCACTTATCCTGACGTGGGACGTTTCTGGGAAGTCTGTGAGAAGTACAAGGTGACTCAGTTCTACACGGCCCCGACAGCTATAAGAGCCCTCAAGCGATACGGTGACGAGGCGGTGCTTAAGTACGATCTCTCAAGCTTGCGAGTGCTTGGATCAGTGGGAGAGCCTATCAATCCGGAAGCTTGGGAGTGGTACTACCGTGTAGTAGGCCAAGAGAAGTGTGCCATCGTAGACACTTACTGGCAAACCGAGACTGGCGGACACGTGCTGACTCCCCTCCCTGGAGTGAAACCAACCAAACCAGGATCTTGCTCAGGCCCATTCTTCGGCGTGGACATGAATATCCTAGACAATGAGGGAAAAGCGGTGGAAGGTCCCGGAGAAGGATTCCTGGCTATTTCGAGACCATGGCCTGGAATGATGCGAACCGTCTTCAACAACCACGAGAGATTCGAAGCTACATACTTCTCACAGTTCGATGGCTTCTACTGTACCGGTGACGGCGGCATTAGAGACGAGGACGGTTACATGTGGGTACGTGATCGCTATTTCTGCGCTTTTCTCTTTTCGAAATGGGTAACAAGTTTCCTATCACTAGATATTAAGTTGTTCATCAAAATTTATCGGATCTCTTCCTTCTCTGTTGTCATGTACTGTAGATTATTTATTAATTGGATTGCTTCTTCTCTGTTATGTACTGTAGATTACTGGCCGAGTGGATGATGTAATGTGCATTTCTGGACATCGCATCGGAACGGCTGAGGTCGAAGCAGCTATGGGCAAGCACGAAGGCATTGCGGAATCTGCTGCTATCCAGGTAGATCTCACTTCTTATCTACCTTCAGAATGAACATTTTTCTGTGCTCCGAGTTTTTTTTATTTACATTATGGGCCACTCCGAGTTGTTTGCCTTGGCACTTGCATACATGGCTGAATGTTAGACTAGGTCAGTGTCAGTATTGCTGATAAATTAACACATATTCGATATATCTTTGTTTCAGATCCCCCACGATATCAAGGGTAACTCTATCTACACCTTTGTGGTCTTGCGTCCGGGCTACGAGATGACCAAGGAACTGAAGAAGGAGCTCGTACAAATTGTGCGTGCAGAAGTAGGCGCTTTCGCTGCACCGGACAAAATCAAGGTACAATATTTTATTAGTATTTTCAATCAAGTTGTGACTCGGTAGCGACTTCTATTTTATTTATGACTATTGTATATGTACGTTGTCTAAACACTACAAATTTCGATCACAGGAAGCTGAAGGTCTCCCGAAGACACGCAGTGGTAAGATCATGCGAAGAATCTTGAGAAAGATCGCCACCAAAGACTTCGACACCTTGGGCGATACCTCAACGCTAGCTGACTCATCTGTTGTTGATCAGCTCATCAAGAATGCGAACATAGAAGACTAGTCGTCGTCACCCCCATCCCCACGAGCTGACTCATCTGTAGTTGAGTAGCCAAACAGGAATCTGGACATCGAATACTAGTTGCATTCACCCCCTTACCCCCCCCCACCTTTCAATAAGTAAATTACGTTGTACATAGTAGTAATAAATATATGAGAAGCCTTGAGAAAAAAAAATCTCGGGGTTGATAACAACATTTGCTGTAATAAGTCTCTCTGTTTCAAGTCTTTTAAAGCGTGTTCTCGTCTTTGTGGTTATACACAGCAATTGAAATTGAATGCAGAGGAATGAAGCCTTAAAAGCTTCCCATAGTCGAGCACCACATCAAGGATCTACAAAAGACGAGCACATCCGCCATAGTGAACAGTTTACTGGTAAATATGATGAAAAGAGAGAAAGATCTAGAGCTGTGTCTCATAGTCGAGTAGTTTATCAAGAATGCTACGAAAGACAAAAGCGCGCTCCCGCATTACGATATTATTTAGATTAATAAAAAATTGAACTCACAATAGGTTCCATAATATGCACATACATTACACAAGTAAATATATACATGTACATATATATTTATACATACAAGTAAATATATACATGTACATATATATATATATATACATACACACACACACACACACACACACACACATATA
>NW_014040359.1:74469-76287 GCF_001186125.1 Sphaeroforma arctica JP610 | reverse complement strand
ATATATACGAATACCTTTCGTGCATTCTGAAAGGAAGGAAGCAACTCCGATTCCCATAGATACCATAATGTATACATATACACAAAAACAGGAAACAAAAATATACCAAGATCAAAACTCAGTATAGTATCATTACCGTAATACGTGTATATATACATGAGTGTCGAATATAGTAACCTTTCGTGGAATCTAAACTACACGAACACCGTTCGTACAGTCCAAAAAAGTACAACTCTTCGTAGAGTTCAAAACAAAGTACAACTCTGAACTCTGAAGTTTGACTAGTGTGATGAATGTAAAATTATAAATACACCGCTTGCTCTTTCGCATGAATACATAGCCTATGTATTTAAATACAGTATTTATCATAGCCCTCTCGAGAAGAAACATAGTTCTGCTCTACGTACCTACGACTCCTTGTTTTCAAGTTCCAAATAACGATTGTCTGTGGAGTGGCGGTGTTGTAGACTGATTATCGTTGTTAAAATGCGCGCCAAAAAAGCACGCGGCATCACGAGGTGTACTGATTGGCCGGATTTCAGTATGATGCTTTATTATTTCCATAATGATTAAAGAAGATCTATACAATATGTATAAATTGAAGTGATATGGATACGTATAGTAGCTTACGTGCGAACTCGAGTGTATATAGCTTAGGCAATATATACATGTCATATACATGTCAACTAGAGAGATATAGAATGAGCATACGTGTTGAGGTCCACATAGTGAGTATCACCTTTTCTTAACTTGTAGTGGAAGGCGACTCTGCGGCCTCACACCGATATATCTCACCCAATAGTCAACATGGTGGCACCCACCGAAACTATGCAACCTATGGTGTGTGACTCGGGGGAGAACATAATTGTGTGCCTGTTTTCAATGTCGGATTATTATCATCTAGAACATTACATATGATTTTGATATGTATATATATACATCGACATACTACACAAATATTTATGTAAAAGAATATTTTGGTGTGTATATGTATATGTGCCTGTTGGCTGGCCTCCCTAGAGTATGTGTGCATCAAAACATAGATTGCGCAGTTGGTGATATGTGTCATGTTTTTGCATCATTTCATATAGTTAGGATATCTTTTCGTTGCTATTTACATATTTATATTATTGGATGTACGAATGTAGTAACACAACATTTTTCTTCTACACTCGTATCCAGAGTTTCGATATCCCAGGTATGACTATGATTAAATGCATATGAATAGATTCAGCCAGATACCCGGTAGTTCACATATTATTTATTGATCATTCTTACATCTCGTAGTCAATGTTTACCTCAATTTGTCAAGCTACTGATGATTGCATATGTTTAATAAACAAATTGGATACGTATCATATAATACTGCGACCTGAGCCTGGTGTCAGACAATTTCGTTTATGTTACTGTCTATAGATGTTTTTGCAGATGCAGAAGAATTATTTCTAGTCATTTTCTTTCCTTCTTATGGACGCTTTGGTTTATAGGTATGGCTGATAATATTTACCATGTTCGTGCATATGGTAGTGAAAGTTTGTACGTCCCACTCCTTGCATACCAGTCCAAACTTAAACATATCCCAGATCTCAACTCAAATCAATGTCATATATATTTTTTCCGAATGAAGTTCTTGCGGACGCATCTCATCCATGACGAATGTCTGAAATCACCTGAAACTTGCGTCGTACCCTGTTCGAAGGTAGCCTACTCTACTGCCACTATTGTTCATTTGCCAAGTTTCACAGTACATTTCTAATTTCTCGTTTACTCACCACTCACAGCATCTGTAAGAATATGTCTATATGTGTATAAATAAAG
>NW_014040359.1:67046-73628 GCF_001186125.1 Sphaeroforma arctica JP610 | reverse complement strand
ACTTATATATCTATATATATATATATATATATATATATATATATATATATAAATATACATATATTTATATATATATACATATATATATATATATATATATATATCTCTATATATATATACATTTATATATATATATATATATATATATATATATATATATATATATATATATATATATATATTCATATGGACACTCTTGTTTAGTGTCGTTCTTCTATTATATACTTGTATGTATATTGAGATTTACCGCCACGATTGCTGGTATATGTTTGAGAATTTTCTAGTATGTGGCGGCGGTGTTTTTCTGTAAAACTTTGCGACCGCTGCATTCTTTGCGAAGTGTGTATACGAAAATGTTAATCCCAGTTCTAATCGCATTCACGCTTCTGCTAACGGATGGTTTTCGAACTATGGTTTGTGTACATTGACCACTTTTCGCAGTGTCGAGATTTCCGCAGAGATCTGGAGACCAAAATCGCATCACTATCGGGCAGTCTACTCAAGTCGGTATGTTCGATTTGTTGCAATCAGGGCACATGTCAGATATGTGCAGATGGATAGTTAACGACTCTTGAATAGTGATACTATTACAGAATTATGCAAGTGTGCGCGTACTAATCGCCAATCAAGTTGCTTGCTGCAATATACGCCATGATTTATGGCGTGATTCTCGATTCTCGCATATTTCCATCTAACAGGACGTCATATAATGCATTTTTCACCCTATAGGATTTCGATTCACGAGCATCTTTCGTATTGGCCAATGAGATCGTACAGAGTGACAAACTCATCCTCGCTCTCGCCGCAGGTACGTTGTCATGGTAGCATAGCGCCAGTCTGTAATGAAACAGTCATTTTTCTAGCTGTTGTTTGCGTAAAAAAGTATCACTTTAATTCCGCGGCAATCGTAAACGTCAGGCGATACAATCAATTCAAGGCCGATTCAAAATCTTCATTTCAGGATTATGGATAGTACACCCTACCTATATCACGGATTCGTTTGCCGCCGGTAAATGGTTAATGCCAGATAAGTATGAGTGGGGCATGGAAATAGCCAGCAAGATAATTCCCGACACCAGAGATATCACAAAGGAACTGCTGCAAGCTTGTCGGTATGGTGGCGCTTACTGGATTATTGTATATATTGGCGTATGCTCGCTAGTGATACTCGTATATTTATTAATTCTGATACGCATTCGAATGATTTTTGTGTTTCTTTCCGTTTATACTGAATAATTTCTCGTCTCAATAGGTATATATCCTCGTGAAGATATTCACAACATCAATATAAATTGGCTTAGCAATACCTTATCTTGGAAACTGAGATTTCTCCTCTCGAGGTTTGGTATGCATACCGAGCACATTCTGTATTTAAAATTATTCTTAAATTATATTTCTCGTAGTGAACAACGTCTATCCAAAGAAGCCAAGGTAGTGGCAGCAAAGGCCAGGGGTGAAGTTACCAGCGGACTGCTATTCGAAGGCTGGAATGTCTTCTTTATGATATCTGAACCAGAACGGCTTCAGCGCTACACCTCGTAAGTCTGTTGTGTTTTAATGCTACACTCTATCAATCAAGCGGGGAAGGTGCTCGATAGCTAAGTGTTACTCTGCCCATGACATCGTCTCAAATAGTCGGGTTGTCTCAATCATATGTTCAAAGACATATTGTATTGTCCTTATAGCTTATGAGACTTCTACCAGTTGTGACTTTCACTCGGGTTTTCGCATTTTCTTGATTCTCCGTTATGTACGGGTTGGGATATTTCGCTTTTAGTTTGGTTAGTTAGCCCATGTTTTGTCATTAGACTTCAGTCCGTAAGTAGTAGTCTCATGCCCTGTGTGAATACTTCTCGGCTGTTCAGTATCTGTTTAATTATATCACAAGCCAAGCCATCCAGTCCTCGTGATGGCCCACGCTTGTCACAACCGAGTGCCTCTCGACGTTTACTTAGTGTATGTCATGTCTGACCGCTACAGCTATTACAACATGTATTAGTACTAAAAGTTGGTCATTGAATGTATGCAATTAGAGTTCTGAGAGCGGGTGGGGCACAGTTTGTTGTCGAAGGAGACGCCAGCGCCGCAATCACACATGTGGTGGTCGACATGCTTGGTCAGACACTACCGGCTCATATCCCGAAGACCGCCAGTGTGATCGCGGGGATATCTATCATGCGTAGTGTCGTAGCCGGAGGTAAGAAAGCGCTAAAAAATTGAACTTACTTTAGCCCTTAATTCGAATATGCTTCTATGAAGTATGGCTCAGAGGGGCATGTGTGTGTATACGTACATATGAAGCGGAATTGTCTGCATTTTTCAACTTGGTACACTTCTAAGGCGCTGGCTGTTTGTAGCTGTGTTTATTACAAATGATTCACTATTCGGTGTTGTGACACGTGCAGCTATTTCTGCACGTCCCATTTAATACTTCAAATATCTACGTGTCAGTTGTATCTATAGGTCGTAGTTGTGGTGGGCTACTAGTGCTTCTAATGCCCTTGACTTCGTGTTATTTTACCATAACTCATGATAATATTTATACCGCTTGCACAGAAGAGATCGCCGCCAAGACAATTCGTTCGAGCGAGGAGTTCGAGGTGAAAACCAGAATGATGGAAGAAATTGTGAACGAGTATGTGTTTGCAGTTGTCTACTTCAAATTGATTTCACTCTTGTGCAAAGCTTGCTAGTCTTAGATAACCGATATTGTCCTTTTTACCCCTTTGTTACTTCACTTATCAAAGATTTTTTGCTTTGAACGGTGAACAGTCATATCGAGAATCTTCTCGATCCCGATAGTTGCGAATCTCTTGTGAGATCAGTAAGAATTTTCTGCCAAACTGGAAGACTGCCGAAGGCTCGTACTGTTGAGTTCATAGTGAAGAACGTACTTCCGACGCAAAGTGAGCTTGTGGTACAGTGTGTGTCCGTGCTGGAGAATCTCAAGGTGAGACGCGGTACATAAATTTCATTTGCATCCGTTGTGGCTCTTCAAGCAGTGCGCTTTATATCACAAGCTGAAGCTGTTTGACGGTAACTAAGGGCATTCCTGCTGAGCTCACAGCCGTCGACCTATCAAAACGGTCTGTATCGCCTTGATAACTATTACATCGACTGTCCAGTTACCTCTGATCCACACCAAGTAATTGACTTACTCTGTACACATGTGCAGTCCCTGCATCCACCGCAACGAGTTCCCAATGCATGGGTGCCGGGACGCGAGTTCGCCGAAGAATGTCTCTCGGACCAGTCGAATGAGGTATCTATCGTATTTTAGCCGTTCAGCGATGTCGGATCACTTCTCATTATGACCCTTGATAAAACATTGACATTACAGCGCTTCTGTGTTTATTAGAGCGGCAAGGGTTTTTTCAGATGTCCTTTGAGCATATCTGTTAATAAAAAACGCCGAGTTGTGTACTTTGATAGTAAATCAGTGTAATCCTGATTTGTGGTGCTCAATTCAGATGGATCTCCTATCCGGAAAAAGGTCCTACACAAGCATGGCAGCCACTCGGAGGTCATCGAACTCTCTCGGAATCGACGGCGAGGAGAAAGGGCCGTCGGATTGGATATTCATAAAGATGGCTGCCGAATACTCTTTAGCACAGGATCACGCTTTGGGATGGACGGAGAAGATTTTCGGCGAAAATCGAAGTGGCAAGAACAAATGGGTGCAGACCCTCACTGGCGATGGGTGTTTGGCATCGATTGAATATATGGTATCTGTGTTGGAAGCGTGCGCAGCGGTTACCGATACTGATGAGTCGATTGTGACTTCGGGACCGAAAGGAAATGTCGGGCTTGCAGCCAGTATGTTACGAGAAGCCAACGAGACCGCAGAGGCAGCTCTCAGGGATGTACTGGAGTGGATCCGTTTGTGTCTCTCTATGGACCCAAAACCTGACGATGATTGCGATAATAAACCCGATCCAGACGAAGGAGGCAAGTCTACATCATATAAGCCTCCAGTGGATAGCCGGGGCTTCCCGATCACAACACGCCTGGATTCGCGACAACAACAAGTACTACTGATACGGCTACAGTCCATCGCGTCTCTCATAGTTAACTCATCTTCGGCTGGGGCTGCCCCGTCCCAGGTTACGCTGCTGAAGAAGTGCTACACCTCACTCGACACTACGCAACGCAAAGCGAAACTCCTGGACACCGTGGCGTGCGATTCAGTGAGGATAGCTGCGTGGAAGAAGGATGTGATCGCCATGCTGCTCAATACGGACTATGACAAACAGTCTGTACCGCAGGACATTGTGTGTCTATGCGGCACCAATGCCAAATCAAGTTTATTTCAGATTGTGGGATGCTATTTCTTCCTGCGGCCGAAGAGGACTTCCAGTGGAAGTTTCGATACAAGAGTATTTACCGATGGGAAGGTAGATAGCATGGACAATAATAGCAAAGTGGCGGTAGCGTGGATGAACAGGAATATGCGGCGGTTACAAGTCCTAGAAACTCAAGAGAACGCAGACTGGACGGAGTCCTCAGAAGAACTACTTACTTTGTTGCTCCACTACAGCAGTGTAAGTGACCTGCCAAGCACTATTGTATGAGAAATCCTTCCCTCACCTCTACTACGTACATTCGTCATTCTGCGCTATTGTACGTGATGCATTTCGTTTCGTTTCGTGTCCATCAGATCCCCCATTGATTGTTCATTACGCATTGATTCCATCATTTTGCGCAAGTATGTGTGAGTTTTTACGTTTATTTTCGTGTCCATTAGATCCTCCACTGATCGTTGACATACGCATTGATTCTATCATTCTGCGCAAGTACGTGCTGGTATTTACTTTTCGTTTCATGTCCATTAGAACCTCCACTGATTGTTGATTTCGCATTGATTCTTTCTTTCTGCACAAGTGCGTGCGAGTTTTTAAGTTTCGTTTCATGTCCATCAGATCCCCAGCTGAATATTCTTTCCGCACTGATTGCACCCCATTATTACAGGCATACATGTATATCAAAGGGCGTGCCATTGCAGGTCACACACCTGCCAAGGCCCTGGACGACGCACCATTGCAGGCCACCATGAAACTGGATGAGTGTGTGGCGTCGTTGCGATCCAGAATGCCCCGTAGTACAAGAATCGATGCGCTGTGTAGAGCATTGTCCTTTACTCTACAGTTTGGTTGATTCCAACAAATACTATACTCTTGCAATTTGGCTAATCACAGAAACATGGGAAAGCTCGTCCTTGTACGATCTCCTTTGCATTAAATCCCCAACGTGCCGGGAGTGTGGGCCTGTGCTGCGTCTCATCGTGCGGGAGAAAATGATAGAACTTTCATATCCGCGCTATGCCATCACCGGAGACTAGGGGAGACGCAAACTCGTCATTTACTAACAAACTCATGTTCAGCATCGTGCTCAATGCGCGTAGACTGTAGGATAAATATATCAATTACATAGCGGAACTCTCAGTTTTAGCTCATGGTTTGTATGGTTATTGTACGCCAGACAGTGACCAGCGAGGAATTTGTGGATGACAAAAAAAAAGTCTACTTCAATGGCTCCGATAGAATCAAAATGGAACTACACCTTCTGCTTTGACAGGTTGATATAACGAAGATTATTGTGCAGCATTGCATCCGGCAATTGTAGATACGAGTCTTTAGCACTTTACATAACGAAACTTTGTCCCAGGCTGGTCGTCTCGAGAACTCTCAAGCTTTCTCCGCTTTATATTTACAATTGCTTTGTATGTACAACCTATACTATTCCAGTCTATTATTGCATTAAGTCGCTCGAAAATGTGAGTTCTAATGGTCCCTGTGCGTCCATAATCAATTACAATAAATTATTTGACGAGGTGGGCGCGCTCAGTCTTGTGTTGCTTTCTTGCGACTATGACACAAGTACTGTGTACAACCTAGTTCTTATTAAATGTATTGAATGTGCTTGTCTTTTAGCATTCTTGCTATGCTACTTGACTAAGAGAGTATAAGGCTTCCTATGCGTTCTGTATGACTTAAATCTTCCCACAAGGCGGGTGCGCCTGTCTATTGTTGCATTCTTGACAAACTGCTCGACTATGAGAGAGCTCTAAGGCTCCGTCCGCGTTCATATGTACAAATACTATGTACAACCAATTTATTTGAGAAGGAGAGCGCGCTTGTCTTTTCAGTAGCATTCTTGATAAGTTGCTCGACCATGAAAAATGATGCATTTGCGTATGTATATGTGTAGGTATATAGGTATAGGTATAGGTACAGCTACAGATATAGGTATAGGCATATGTATAGGTATAGATATAAGCAATATAAAGATATAGGTATAAGTATAGGTAAAAGTACGGGTGTAGGTATAGATATAAGTATATGTACAGATATATGTATCTGTATAGGTATAGATATAGACATAGGTATAGGTGTATAGGTATAGTTATAAGTAATAAAAACTAATAGATATAAGTATAGGAAAAGGTACGAGTGTAGGTACAGATATAGGTATATGTATAGGTATAGACATAGGTATAGGTATAAGTATAGATATAGGGTACAAGTATATGATTATGTATATGTATATGTGTATGTATTTGTTTAAATATATATATATATATAT
>NW_014040359.1:61692-64928 GCF_001186125.1 Sphaeroforma arctica JP610 | reverse complement strand
TGCCTATCATCTAGGGCTTTAATGACCTTTATCAATTCTAGGAAAAGCTCGACATCGGCTAGTTTCTTTAATAAACAAGCACGGGCAATAATGGGTGAAGAATAAGTCTGGCAGATTGACGTGGCAATGAAGCGAAAAGGCGATCCAATTTCTGAGATGCTGTCGATTTGTATTGATAATTTTCACAGTCTTGGATATACGTGCCTCAATGCAACTTGTACGTCGACTGTGATGTGCTGTCCACAAACAGCCCGATAGAGTCCAGCGTAGAGATGAAGTGCGTATGTACTGGACTATTCTATCAAATACTATTAGGGTGTTCTCTTTGTCAAATAACAAGAAACTCTATTTGCATAGCAATACGCTTAACGCGCGAGCGTTTACCTTTCCGTTGCAATCCTTCCTGTTTTCGCAACAGGAAAGTATCGTAAAATGGAATAACACGCCGCCTCCTTCAGCAGGACTTGAGGGAAGATTCCCTACCTCCTACTATATCCGGGTCAAAGACAGCCGCCGTATATAAAGCATAGTATTCGCTTCTTGCGCACGTGCGTGTACTCGTATAAATAATGAAGAACCCGATGTATCTTTAAGTGTGCAGATAGCACGCTTTATCACGCCGGCACCTCCCTTTCATGCTCCAGCTCACTCACACGCGACACCAACTTCGCATTCTCTCTCTCCAACCGTTTCACCTTCGACTTCAGTACCGCTGCAGCCACCACCGTTTCTCGCATATCTGACTTTTGTTCCTTGCCCTTCTCATTTTCATCAAATCGCCTCAGAACGCGTTGCAGTTCTTCAAACTCGTCGGTAGCCAGTTGTGACCGCGCCTCCGAGAAGATATCTGATTGCGAGTCGTTGGTTCGGCGTTCCTCGTTGTTGTTGCCGATCTTTGTGCCCTCTGATAGTATGTGAAGAGGTTGTTTACTTAGCATAAATATCTAAATATCGGTATGTAAAGGAAGATATAGGTTCGCTCAGATACCCAGACAATGCTTGGGAAGGGATATATATATATATATATAAAATAAACATACTGGTAAGAAGATTCACACACACAGAAACAAGAGCACAAGCACATTATCACCCACATATCCAATCATTAAGTCATGTAGATACACGTCAATATAAAATATTATTTGCATCGCGGAGGATGTGGTATGGAACATGCCAAAGATTCAAAGATTGGGTAGCCGCGAAACATACCCATATTTGGAATCTCCTTCCCATCGTACTGTTGCATGTACTCCTCATCGTTTACGTCGTCCAGATTATTGATATTGATACTTCGAATGGCGGTTAAACTGCCTCGATCTGCGTCATAGTCGTGCCCACTAAAGTAGACAGACGAGGGAAAAAAAATCAGATGCGAAAGGGGTTTTTTAATCCATTCTGAATCCAAATTACTGACTGCTCAACAAACATAAGGCTACCTGGCACCTACGATACGGCACGTCACCAGTTGTTCTAGGTCTTGACCCCCGTTACAAGGGAAACATATTGGGAAACAAAGAGAGACTGCGATACCAGCACCGCAATAGTATGAGAGATTTGTTTCCAATATGCGAAAGATGAACGCTGAAGTCAGCAATGTGCAGGGGCCGATGTAACACTCTTACAACGACCGATGAGACACTGCAGCACATACGAGGTACAATATATAGCCATACATGATACTCTTCTGCTACACAAGATCTGCACTCTGGCTCAATTCAGTCACACAGGCAAGTATGATATATAAATATGACTTTTACAGACACCAACGGAAGATACACGACGCACATTGGCTTCATGCCGTTGCCGGTTACGGTCAGCATATAACACAACCCCGTAACACCAAAAGCAGTTGAGACCTTGCGCATGTCAAACTCACTCGACTTTCAAACCGAAGTCAAACGAACATCAAGAAGGCACCCCGCCCTATCAGATACGATATAAGAAAAAGACACTCTACGATTAACATCAAGCGAAGACCATACACGCCACATACTTGAGGTTGACAGCGATGCCAATTATATCCGCACCGTCGCTGCTGGTGTACCGTAACATGTTCTGACCATCGAGTACACTGCTCGTCTCACTCTTCATTGCCGTAATACTACACCTATCAGCCTTCTGCGCGCTTGCACTGCTCTTGGTCCCAGGGGTACCTTCATCTAGGGACTCTGAGTCTCGCCTGTTGTCGATCACAGTGACTTCTTTGGGCACAGGCAGCGATTCCACCACGGAATAGTTCCGTTCGATGCAGTCGAGATTGCTCGTGTTTATCGAGCGCACGGCTGTCATACTCGTGTCATTCGTAAAAGACATGGTGTTAGCTGCCAGCCGGGATGTCCCTGCTTTATTAGCAGAGGCCGAAGAATGGTGCGTGGCATCTGAGCCGAAATTAACACTCTTCATTGCGACTCGGCTTGCCGCATCGGGTTCTACGTCTTCTCGGTCGTCGTATATGTCTGCCACACCCGCTACGGCCCCTGCAAACCGCAAATATATGTACTCTCAGTCCCTATTAATTGCAATAAAAAAATGCACCCATATATATAGCTAAAAACACGTCAAGATCTATATGCACACTATTGAGAGCATTTAAAGTCATCTAGCTGCGAATATTGAATAGTTCGCATCTTCGAAAGCGAAATCGTAATCACAGTATGAGTACAAGGTGGATAGAATTTGGAAGGATCACATCATGTGCGTGCAAAATCTGATCTCGTATCATGTGAAATCTGCAAGGATTTCTAAAAGCAGCAGGACACATCACACAGACAGCCATACTCAAATACCTCATATACATTCCATCAGTCTATGTGCAGTAAATAACGGGGTAGAAGACACTGAAGTTGTACAATCTTTAACAGCCAACGCAGAACATATAAACACCTTCTATGGCATTGTCAGCACTCCACCATACAGCGCATTTCAATTTCGCACCGGTTTCTCGCTTCTCTGGGCCTAGCAAAGAAATCCAGGAGCCCTCGTCAGGCGAGGAGTCTTTGACGTCCTGGTTAACAGAGCCGATAGACAAAGAATACCATTTGTTCCCCATATATGTTTAAACATATACAAAACATATATGAATACAATGCATTCATATACGAACATATATATATATATATATGTATATATATATATATATATATATATATATATATATATATATATATATATATATATATATATATATATATATATATATATATATATATATATATATATATATATATATATATTAT
>NW_014040359.1:31489-55120 GCF_001186125.1 Sphaeroforma arctica JP610 | reverse complement strand
GTATGTATACATACATACAGACGTACATACATACATACATACATACATACATGCATACATACATACATACATACATACTTGCAAATATATATATATATATATATATGAGGCACACACGCACACACTCACACACACACATAAACACACACACACTCACATCTATTTATATATATATATATATATATATATATATCGTACAGGCACACTGTATCACATCCCGATTATATCTCTTTGTAATACGGTTACTTCCTTTTGCTTTCACTGATATATTCTTCGTTGCGTGGATATTGCCTATTAGGTCATCGAGGCGAGTCCCTTTGAAGTTCTGTCGTTCATTCTACAAAGAGGCGACGTACCGATCTCTGGCGGCGGCTTCTTGCGGGATATTCGTCGAGTCCAGAAGGTAACTATTTCATCAATCAGCGGCTGTCCTGCTCGTAATATGAAATTTACAGACTTTATATTACTTGTAGATCGCACTTCATAATATAAAACCAATATTAGATTTCGACGGATCTGACCTTGGATATACTAAGTCCCTACGTCTAACCCACTTCCAGATTGACAAGTACACGGATGTTATGCAATTAGTTCTTCCCCCGGTGCAAATCGGATTCTACACTCTCAAACCGCGTGATCTTTGCCTAATGCGATACTGGTATGGTTATCGTATATTCGAAGCATGGTACTTGTACAATTGATGCAAGGTACTTTTTTAATCATTTTTATTTTTCGGTAGTCATCGGACCATGCCCAAGTCAGAAAAATGTATCAGACCATGGTGTGGGTATGCTTCTACCTTGTTGAACGAGTATAACTGTAGCACATACTTTTTTTGCTTTGCTTTTGCCAATTGCTACTCTGTCGACCGTGCTAATGCTCCCCGTTGCATTTTTGACAGGCGAAAGGAAGACGACGGCAGCTATTTGATCGTCATGTCCTCCACAGAGCATGCCTCGTGCCCTGAGACCAAGCAGTTTGTGCGTGCGCATGTGGATTCCTTTGCGATACACATTGGAGTGCCGCTCAGCGACGGCGACGTAGATTGTAAGTCGTGCAAGAAGCGGAGCCTGTGTGCCTTGTACGTTCGATACGATCCCGAGTGTTGGAAGTCCTATTTTGCTCAGTACGGCAACGTGGCGATGCGGTTCTGTATGGGTCTCCTGAGGATGATTGTGCATATCCGTGACGAAGTGCACGAGCTTAGCTTCACCTCAGATGCGTCGTGGTTCAGCAGTGTGCCCACCGATGGCACCCACACCACCATACAGTACAAGAAGACACTCGCGGAAGGCGGGGAGGAGATTGAGAGAAAGCATCCCGATAGTGCAGTCAAGCCAGCCAAGTTCATCCCGTGCAGTCTGCATAGGTCGATGTGGGCTGAACCGAGCCCCTCCAGCTTCCGCGTGCGAGGTCCAACGTATCTGGAGGATGGTAAGAAGGTCAAAGCCACCGCCTCCCCCTTCAGGCTTGTGGGAATGGATATGTTATCCTTTACTGATTATTTGACGTGCTTCAACGTCTGTGCGGATTCGAGCAACATAATACGTCGCATGAATGAAAAGGAGCAGGCGGATTCGGAAGTTCCTTACACATTTGCCGTGAACTTCGTTCTGCCAGGGCGAGAAAACATTTGTATCGTCTGCTATTTCCAGGTACACATATATGATAGCTGCACTTTTTTTTGTCCCTACACATGTGATCAACGTTGCATATATTTTTTGCTCAGCGATAGTCTCTCCTTACCAAAGGATTGGCCCAAGAGAGTGTCCAGCACGACTCACCCACTTGAGATCACAACACAATATGTCTTCTTCCGATTTTCTTCAAAAATGGACTATTTCGATGCTTTCCTACTTACAGCCAAGCGAGAAGGACTGGAGAGACGACCCGAAGTATTCCAAGTTCATGGAGTCCTTCCTGGACTTCGTTGATGGCGACGATGACTACCGGAACGCTCGCTTCAAGATCATTCCCTTTCTGGCGGAGGGCGGGCTAATTCTCAAGAAGACACTCGGGTCGCAATTCTTGCAGAAGCCTACTCTACCAGGGAAGAAGGTATGGTGGTATTCGCATATTGCTCCGCCATCGTTCCGACAATCCGTTTGGCTAAGATTCATACATATTTTTTTATGCGTTGCAGTTTGCTTACGTATCATTCCCAAACACACTGGTTTAAAATTGGGCTCAAGGGTTAGTTTTTCCGAGCATCTGTATTGATGCAGGTTCTCAATTGCATACACAATTCTGTACTTTTCAGGGCGTCAAAATGCATCATCACAGAGGCGAGAACTATTTCGAGGTTGATATTGACATCGGTTCCGAACCCCACGCACGCGATGTAACCAAGCTGCTCAAAGAGAGCCTGCGCAATGTTGTGATCGATGTTGCCATCCTCTTTGAGGCGCAAGAGGTGGATGAACTACCCGAGATGATCCTCGGAACAGCACGCTTGAGCAAGGCAAATCTGGCGAACGCCAAACGGATGGTGGTGGATGATAACTTGCCTGAAAGTATCAGAGATCTGATGATCAGGGATAGAGTCTCTGGCAAGAGGGTCATGGCCAACTCGCGATCGCCCATTCCGTTTGAAACGGAGATGTTTGTCGGGTATGCCACTTTTGGTCGTGACTTGACACAAGTCCTCTCCATTTATCTTCGTGCACGCGAGGCACTTGGGGTTGTCTCTTACAATCTCATCTACTCATGTTATGCACACGTTCAAAACTAAATGTTTTTTTCTTCTTCATAAAACCCACTGCAGAAATGTGATCTTCAAGTTTAATACCGACCCGGTAGATCCTGTGTACGCTCCTTACTTTGAGGGGAAGAAGCGAATGTTCGAGATCCAAGTGCAGGGGCGCTTCAAGAACAAGACAGACGCCAGCTTGGTAAGGCGTTGTTGTACTTCCTTAGCTCCATACCTAGACGCACCTGAGCGTTTCCCCATGTTCTCATCTATTGCAGTGCTAGCATACTGCGCTCGTCTCATAGGCGGCCTCATGCCAGCCCTGGCGTTCGTACGTGCGTGCACGGGAGCCATTTTCTCCAATAAACTACCGTCGTGGTCTAATTGGACGTCTCTCACGCATGTTCGTTCCTACAGTGCCTGCTGGGATTGGAAGGAACTTACCATCTGGAGCTGGGAATGTTTGGAAAGGTATGCTATTTGTCGTTGTACAACACCACAACACCCTTATCTGTCGTATGCGGCGTTTAGTTCTTACTTAAATATATTCTGAAATCCGTTTGTCACTGGAGAATCCTTCTGTATCTCAATGCCACTTGCACACATAGGCGTCTCTTATCCACACAATCGTGACCCGTTTGCTCAAACCATAGCACTCGATTGTCCATTCCTGTCGGCAGGGTCTCGTACACGTCCTCACGAAGTTCGTGTTTGCGATAACACCGGGTGCTCAAGCGCACATGGGAGACAAACACTCCAGCAACGAACCGTGCTTGAACCCATGGATGCTCTGCATGCCTTTAGCTGGCACAGTAGATCGATTCATAGAGACGCCGCCGGGAAAGCAGCCCCCTAAGGTTGGCGTAGACATGCTTCCAGAAGTTACTACGAAGGCCGAGTGGCAGAAAATCAAGGATTACTCCCCTGAGAATATTTACAGTATAAGCATGCACGGCATGTACGTCGACTTCGTGAGGTATGTAGAGCACTCGTTTAATTCACAGTATTGTAATGTGAGGGCTCTCTGCTTTGTACAACGTCTCCTAAATGCTTACCAGTGTATTGTAATCGCAAGGTTGGCGAGTATCAGTTTTCAGAGAAATGTATTTTGCGAGCATCAGTGGACGAGAATATCATCTATCCATACTTCAAGCCAAAGCACACAATAGTACATAGGAGTTGCGTGTGAGTACCTGGAGCTGTATGTAAATACCGAACGCATTGTACCAGTTGCATGTGGTGGGGAATGGCATGGTAATCGTACATAAACGCTTACTTTGTTTGCTCGGCTGTCTGTAAACGCGCCATTACAGCCGGTGATGTATCAGATATAGAATACAGTCCATGTCGTGTATGTACAGGTACAAACAAATCTCATTCCGTACCTGTTCAGGTGGCTGGCCGTGGGTATACCAGGCGTGGGCCAGATAGATCTGCGTAAGCTACTCGGTGTGCAGCCGTTGAGGATAGTGGCATTTGCAACTCCGCCAGGACATGTTGGTGCGCTAACGCAGAATGATAAGAAGTATCTCTTTGACTTCGAGCTGAATCCTCCTGGGGAGTGATCAGATCGACAGACGACGGCACCAATCGTTTACTTTAGCGTGATTTCCAATCTACTACATTTTTAGCGTGATACAAATTGTGAGTTTATATATTTGTTGAGAATGGACTTGGGTACGGCTGCGTTTGAGCTGCTGGCACTAATTGGCCGCGTCAAAGCCAAGGTGTATGCGTCGCATTCGAATTAGCCGTGTGTACACACACAGGACAGAGTCTCAGTACTTCTCACACTCGCCCTTACTGCCAATTGCATACATGTAGTAGGCCGTATACCAGTCTCCCACACATAAGGCCCCAGTGCTCCAGCCGAGCGTCCATTGTATGGAACGAATCACAGTTTTCAACCGCATTGCTCTCCAAGAACACTGACGTGAATAAGCAATGGCGTAGTCGAATCCACCATCTCGACTTCCATTTTTCTATCGCACCGTATAGAAAATCTCGACTGGGGAAGATAGTTCACTACTTGGAGACGCGGCGAAAAAAAACCCCGCACATATATTAGGCTAGCTGGACGTCACACGTAGGTATCCAGCTCACAGCAATACCACTTTGCATTAACGTGCAGCAATTGTCTTCATACCTCACCTGATGGTAGATTCAAGAGTGAAATAAGAATAAACTCCATTCAGCCTCGATTCAATAATCAGCCGATGTACACCTCAATGAGGAAAATAAAGTGAAGGCTCTGAGGGTGACAAATGTACCTCTAAATCTTCATGGAGCGCGCACACAAACAAATTGGCTAAGCCAACATTCATAGTCTAGTTTAAATTCAGAAACGAATCACGAACTTGTGTGAGCTCGCAGACGTGAAAATACTTAAAAGTGTAAATTTAAAGAAAATTAGCATGCCAGTGCACTTGATGCAGCCAGGTTTAAACCAAAAATGGGTAGTTCAGCTGTCCATTTATTTCATTTTAAACTATTATAGACGCAGGGGTACAATGACATCGCCAATTCTGACCAGATGCCACATACGATTGGCTCTCATCTCCGGGATGGCACCAAGGCCTGTGGTGTTCAGCCTTTCACAGCAACCATGCTTTAGACATGTTGGTCTGGAATGTGCACCTTATACAACAGTTTGATGGCATACATAGTTCTTTCGGCTGATTTCGCAATAGGACTGTATACGGCCTCAATCAAAGCCGAACCCTACCTGTGGGCCACCGAAATCTTGTAATGATATTTTAATCGAGTTCGTGACTCCGAGTTTGTTGCACGCGCCAGCGAGTACATTGAACTCCGCAACATCTGAAATAGTAAAAAGATGAAACGATGCATGAGACAAGTGATAAAGCCGTACAATCTCAGCTCCTAATGGCACTCAGCGAGTACATTGAACTCCGCAACATCTGAAATAGTAAAAAGATGATACGATGCATGAGACAAGTGATAAAGCCGTACAATCTCAGCTCCTAATGGCACTCCCACCGTATTGTGAGTACTATCACTTGCTTGATTGGTTATAAGCGTGAAATAGGACCACAAAAAATATAATTCTTGGCAGAAAGATGTGTTGATTTTTGTAAATTGGTAAATATTACATATAGGCGAAAGGATGTAAAGAGACAACGTCGATCTTGATTTCTGGAACCCAATAAAACATGAATTGAAATAGGAAAATAAGGGCTTCATCTACTGTGTGGTAACAAATGAATGTCATAGGCTGACAAAGAGCAAACCATCTCTGTCGAATTGTTGACAAATGAATTGGAAGTGACTAAGCAAGGACAAGAAACACACATCCAACTCTCTATATTGGTAACAGGGGTACATTAATAGCGCTAATATGCTACAATTAGCATATATCAACAAAATTTACTTATACATCCTATCGCTTTTCCATCGAGCCCTTGATTAGAGGCCTTACCGGGATCGACGTGCAGGCACTTGTTGTCTAAATAGTACGACTTCTTGAGCCTACTCTCTCCGTCGGTCAGAAGATGCTCCCATTTGAAGTAGTACGGGAGCTCGTCTTCGTGCTCGAAATAGCACGAGTTGATGTCGAACTGGATACTCGGTGAACGAACGTTCAATTAAGGCAAATTCAAGAAACGAATGAAAATCAAGTAACTTTCGCATCGCATACCTTGTAAACGCATGTAGGCTACACAAGAACGAAGTATTTCCAAAAATTAAAAAACTCACACAACATAATTGCAAAAAAATAGTTCAAAAGAACGAACCCCAAGTACCACATACGTCTCGGATGCTATCCCGCAGATCTTCGCCTTCACACGCAGCATTCAGATAGTAGGTCACTTGTACTTCTTTGCCGGAATCATCCGCAATCACTGTCTGTGTACCATTTGCCGTGTCAGCATCCGCAATCACTGTCTGTGTACCATTTGCCGTGTCAGCATCCGCAATCACTGTTTGTGTACCATTTGCCGTGTCAGCATCCGCAATCACTGTTTGTGTACCATTTGCCGTGTCAGCATCCGCAATCACTGTTTGCGTACCATTTGACGTGTCAGCATCCGCAATCACTGTTTGTGTCCCATTTGCCGTGTCAGCATCCGCAATCACTGTTTGTGTCTCATTTGCCGTGTCAGCCTCCGCAACGGTTGTATCCGAATCCCCAGCCGTCGATGACGTATCCGAAACGGTCACATACGGTCCATAAAAAACACTCTGGTTCTCCCCCAAAACTTTACATTTGTTCATCTCCTTTTCTTCTTGCATCAGCAAAGACGTACACTCCTCATCCTGTGTGATTAATCGCAGAGTTCATGTTAGCCTCGCTCGCAAATCTAAGGCTAGTGCCAAGTACAACTCCCGAAAACCTATCCTCATGGATAACCGTATTCCAACTGAAGGCATATTTTTTACTGCATCCGACTCGGTCAAAACTAAGTCATATTCAACTAATTGTACTCTCCAATTGAATCGTCAATTTATAAATTCGTGCATTTTTACAAAAAAGTAATGCAAGTAAATGTATGAATATGAATGATGTAACGATATGTGTGTTTACTCAAAAAATGTACACACACATGTCCATAAGTAGATGCGTTATGGTATACCAAGTGATATATAAATATATATATATATATATATATACATATAGATATATATTTATGTATATACATACACACAGACACCTACACAGACACAGACACAAACACAGACAAACATACATGTATACACACATAAATAAATATATATATATATATAGATACATAGATACACACACACATATATATATATATATACAGCTGCACACACCATACATACATACATACATACATACATACACATACACACACACACACACACAAACACACACACACACGCATATATATATATATATATATATATAAATAACAAAAGCTTTATCGTAGTTGCAGCACTTAAACTACGTGACCCATTGCATAGCTAAAATCGTTCACAAAATAAATAAATTTTAAAATGAAAGCACACTTATTAAATTAGCATAAACAAATGTCAATTGTGTTGCTAAAAGCCACTCGCACCTTCGTTTTGCAAACAGCATCATTTCATCGAGCAACCTCAGAAAAAAATGCAGGTTTACATATACTTTTATGTATCTATGTGTATATTATTGAGTACGAGTCTGTGGATATGCAAACTGCATATCTGTATAGACACTGAAGAATATACGGCCACAACACTTAAGATATTTCTACGCACGGGCCAGAAATGGTGCGTACTAATGGAACTGTAATTGCATTCACTTGATATGGCAAGTTCGTATATTCAATACAATGACGCAATCAATCGCTTACAATGTAATCAAGAATATGTGGTTCTCGTACACAATAATATGGACCACAAAGGCGGAATATCAAATGCTCCGTCAACAGGCATTTAGAACGTCGCATGTACGCCAATGAGTGAACATTACTTGGACATGTACAATCTGGAAATAGGAAAATTATCGTAAGGGAAAGGAAATGCAACCCGAACCTTTCAATTGTATATTTTTTTCTCAAAAAGTTTTATCTGAAACGGAGCAGCCATTTCTACCTAACATAGTCAAATTCATGCATCACAAACTCACCTTGTAAGTTTGTAGCACAAGGATTTCTTCTCCATCTCCATCTGTCATCAGGGAAAGCATCTCCCATTGCGCATCGCCATCAGCTTGATCGGGGCAATCAGAACCATTACATGTTGAGCCTCGATAACACTTCGGTTTCAGAGAGAGTTCAATTTTTATTAGTATATGCGGGAGAATTTGACACAGGTTGTAATCGCTTGAAATCCAACACTAAATTTGACTTTTCTCATAGTGTCAAGTAATGATTACAATGGAGGCCTCCTCAAGAGCATAACATACCTCCCCCTGCCTTCAGCGCTAATAATATGAATGTAACGATCGAGCACTCAAAAGCAAATTCAGAGGTAAAGGAGCCCACACAACAAAGTAAACATACAAGAACTAGCTGAATTGGGTACGTCAAACCAGACATGAGTAGCGCAACACTCTAGATATCACTGACGAAACTTCAGTAAGTCGGCGTGAAGGAGAAGGCCAAATATTGTACAAAAGTATCAGATTGCAGGCGTAATAATACAACCTTTCATTAAAACTGGTCATCCCCTCAGTAAAACCACTCGAACAAAAAAAATTGTAATTATGTGACCTGAGTATCTCACATAAGTTGCGTTCTACCTCGGATGTTGCATGTGCACTGCCAGTAATATCGTAAGACGTAATTCACAGGTGTATTTTTAAACAGTAGGTTGATCAGATATATATATATATACATGCATAAATACGTACATACATACATACATACATACATCCTAACATACATACATACATACTTACATACATACATACATACATAAATATACACACACAGAGAGAGAGAGACACACACACACACACACAGAAAGACACACACACACATACACACATATATATATAAGTAGGTTGATCAGATATATATATATATACATGCATAAATACGTACATACATACATACATACATACATCCTAACATACATACATACATACTTACATACATACATACATACATAAATATACACACACACACAGAGAGAGAGACACACACACACACACAGAAAGACACACACACACACATATATATATATATATATATATATGTATTTATACATATATACACACACACACGCACATATATATATATATATATATATAAATATATACAGCACTCTGATTTTCTGAAAGGATTGGTTAACGCCCTTTCAAAATTAGACAATTAAAGCACTTACATGGTCAAGTTCGACTGGATCGATAGTTGGATTCGGGGAATCGCAAGCCGTTGTGTCTCCGTACAGCTCGATTGTTATGAAATGGGTGTGATCTTCATCATCGTGGGTGTGGTCTTCATCATCGTGGGTGTGGTCTTCATCATCGTGGTCGCCGTGTGCTGAGACCAATGACCCCACCAGCCAAAGGGCATAAAGTACAACGCTGGATGCCTTCATAGTTTATATAATAGATAAACGACCTCTTCTCTCTAGAGAGTAGACTAGTGAGAGTGACTAGCGAGATATATATATGTGTAATATTGTTTAGCATATTATGTAGCTAAATTGAACAGTATTTTATTCATTTTTTCAAAACAAAAATAGTCGGAACTTAGAACCATGTATACTTTCAGGAAGTAGACAACATATAAATAAAATACATATGTACAGTATTTAAAACACATCATGAACTGTATTTAACATATCATGACTCATCATATACTAAATCTATAAAAGATATTACTCCTCGAAAAATATTTTTTTATGTAGCGAATTTGTACACTTCTCTGCTGGTACAATTTAGAAGGCTATGCTCTTCTGGCCGAGAGGGCTGCACGCGGAGTGTAAAAATAAAAACAAAACAACAACACAAGCTGAGCTCTTTTGTCGGTATTTCAATTTATTAGTGCCTTCAGTCAGATTGCGTTTTATTTTACTTGTTGTTTTTTTGGTTTGTTTTATTAAACAAAAATGAAAATATGCAACACACATTTTTTTCAGATTTCAGAGGCAACTCAGTCCTGACTCCTGAGTCCTCCGAGCAGCCTAATTTACAACCTTATCTCAACCTTATCTCGATCGCTTCCAGGACCATTAGACATGTCTCTGCACACTGTATCAGCTATTAATGGACGACAGATTGTGACTTGCCTGTAAAATAAACGTATCTAAAGTATGATATGCAAACATAAAATATACACGTATATATACATACAAACACACAATTACAAATCGCCTGTACGCAAGTACTATGAATGCAGAATAAGAGTCATACAACCAAGTTCTCATTAAAGGGTTAGCTGAACGACGGAAATTAAATTGTCAACTTGACGTTAATAGATTTATTTCTTTTGCCGAGATAAAAGGGGGGGGGGGGGGATTTAGCTGTGTACAGTATATCCCTTGATCTCATGCCGCCGACGGTGCGAGTCGTATTGTACACACCGCGCCGTCGAAATCGGCCTGCACCTCGTCCAAACGTTCTAAACATATACAATGAAACATTTTATTTGTAGCCTTCAAAAGCCATATGCTTGAACTGTCAAATGGTTAAAAATGAGTTATAAGTACCACAAGAGGCATAGATAGTCAATTGCAAGCGTTGGTTAAAAAAAAGTTATAGCACCGTGTCTACTAGTAGAGGCGTGAATATATAAGTTTTGAGTGGGAACTATTGTCAAGAAGTATTAAATCACATCTCAGTGCAAAGAACACCTCCAAATTTTAGTACATAGACTTGTATTTATTTATTGTCACGAACGACCTACGACTTCGTTACTTTTCTATTGCCTATCAACATCGTCTTCCCGACAGTGAAGCAGCCATGTAAGGTTCTTAAATAGTCTCATACTTGTCAATCTCAAGAGTACCTGTGATAACTTCTAACATATGTAAGTTTTGATGCTTTCACTCGAAAACATATGTACTTTGATGCGTTCACTGCACCGCAGTATTACTGGAACATTATCTGTTGCTGGCTTCGTGATAAAATTACTCTGTGGGAATTCCGGATGTCGATTGCAGCACAGTTGTTGCATTGCATATCGAAACTGGTCTGCACGACTTTCAATTTCCCTGCCTTTAATATAGTTCTTCTCCGAATGGGCTGAACCAAGTACTACGAGATTCCTTCCACCATATCCTTCATACACCGCCTGCTCTATCCTGTTTGGATATCGAGCTTCAAGTGACAAAACAGATATGTGAAGGACTCAAGATGTTTACCCTCGGAATCTAAGCCCTCTGAAACGTCTGCACTCGGTATCCCAATGTCGTGCATACTCATCAACCGCGATATTGTACTCTTGAGTCGGCGTAGTCGAGTTTGTATGACTGAGAACGAACCAAGTGCTGTACGCGCCTGCTTTCAGTCGGCTTAAAGGTTACGCTGCAAGACTTGAAGGTGAAACCGATCCTTTCTCACCTCCTTCCTGTTCGGACGAAAACAGACTATCGAATTCCAAGTGACCAAACAGGCCTGGGAAGGACGCAAGATCTATATCATTACCCTCCAATAGGTCTGTATCCGGTGTCTCAGAGTCGTTCATACTCATCGATCGCGATACGATACTTGGAGTCGGAGTAATGGAGCTTGTAGGCGTGTGGATTGACCTACAACTGCTAAATTCCGTGTAGGTACTTTGCTGGCGTAGTATCGGTCGCATATCGAAGTTGTGACTGTGACTTGCCATAGACATCCGAGGGATTGGCTGTGGAGATGCGAAAATACTTTGCTGGCTCATTACCATACCCAATGGATGTGGGTGCATCGGGGGGATTGGTGTTGCTCTTTGTGACAACATCTGTGGCTGCACAGGGTGAGCGATCAACATAGGATGCGTAGTTCCATAATTTGCCATCGGCGAAGTTGGCAAATCAAAGGAATCGAGAGAAGGCGTATTTATTGCCCCAGTGAATTGCGACATATCAAATGCCTCCATAGAATTGATGTTCAGTCCACTTCCACTAAATAAGACGCCATCAGTACGCTTTCCCGTTCCGCAATCGAAACTGAAACTTCTCAGTGGCGGATTCAGTGACGGTAAACTCGGCCCACTGACACTAGGCCTGATGCGCGAGTAAGGACTTTGCGGTGCGCGATCCCGAGCTACAGGCGAGGGAGGTACAGTCTTTCTGGATTTCGCTGAGTCACCTTTTTTGGGCGGCATTTCTGCTAGTATATCCGCATGTTTTATTCTCATATGGGTTTGCAAAGACGAGGAGGTAGCATACCGACGCGTGCATCCCTCCACCGTACATTGTACCTCCCGTTTCAACTGCTTGAATGTTCTGCGAGCACGTGGCCTCTTGCTTCCGTCTAAAATTGGGCTATTCAATGCAGGTTGAAACAGTGGATAGCCGATAGGTCCTGCTGGCAGAACTCTCTGCTGCTGAGGACGACTTGGCATATTCAAAGTGAATGATTTTAAGGACGTAGAATTCGAAAGTTTTTCCGCACCATTTGTATCGGTGAGTGGAATCATACACGAAGCCGGCATATTCGTGTCCGGAGTGAGTGTCATCTTTGGTGACTGGCTTTCTTACTACTGATGTCGGGATTAGGTGTTCTGATGTCGGGATTAGGTGTTTTTAAGATGCTGTTAAAAAAGCTTGAAGCAGTGGGGGCGGTATCTAGAACAGATGGCCACGTCTATTATCAGCGAGCACCTGTGAAGTGAAGTTATGTTCTGAAGTGCTTATAGACTATATTGAGGTATTCGAACTCGTTCAAGAATAGAGATTGAAAATAAATAATTAGTCCGCTATAGAATCGAACGATTAATTTTCAAAGGGATGACTGCCTATTGAAAACAATCATGATGCGTACTCTCGGGGTGATGAACAGGAAATGCTAGGTATTGCAATGTGCGCACAATAGAAAGCGCAGAGCAATGCAAATTCCACGAGCGAATCGCAGCAACAAATCCGAGACGTCCATCCTGTTTGGTAGTAATAGGCGACATGATATATTTTAAAAGAGGTATTTAACTATTTATGGTTCCGTGACTCTTGCGAGTCTTTCCATGATTCCATCTTTCTGGTATCTTGGGTGATCAGCAATAAAGCACTCTTATCGGAACGAAACCTCCAATCAACATCAAATACAATTGGAAATGGATGCTCAATTCGTTATCATCGAAATCAGTATCCAATAAGAAATTTAAAAATATATTGTCATTTTTGTCTCATGGGGCTGTAAAGGCAAATTCAGGTAATAGGCTAAATAATAGCCTGTTTCTGAGTTTCAGGCTTTCAGACTTTCCCCGTAGTGATTTGTGACATTGTCCCAACTCCCCAAGTCTCAACCCTATTTATTCCGGATCTTTATTTTTTTAGATATAAATATATATATACAAAATAAACAAGTTCGGTCCGTCGGATGTCAAGCAACGGTGAACGACTTCATATAATAATAAAAATCCTTGAAAGCGTAAACGTTTTACCGCCCTACAAAACTGTATTGAAAGAATTTTATCATGACTTTTGACCCTTTAGGGATTTCGTTTTCAACGTTATGATTTTACCACTTTCAAGTCCTCATGTCGGACACTCGGTGTCGAGAAGTGTTTTATTCAATAATTCTCCCGCACGTGCTTTCAAAACAGGAAAAAATCACTTGTATTTCCATAGCCTTCTCAAATAATTATAGAAGCCTATGGTATTTCATAAATAGTCCGACGAATATATTTATGTATTTTTTATTTCAGTTGAGTGTAATTTTAGCCCAGTGGAATCCGACATGCTATTTAGGAAAACCATATTCACTTGACAGCTGGTGTAGTTTCTAAAATCGCCTAACTTTGCTTGCGAGTGGGAGTCTGTCACACTTTATAAACTTTCCAGGATGATCGCGGATGCTCCGCCACCGCCGTTACAGATAGAAGCACAAGCTGTAGTTGGAAAACATGGAATTGAATGATCAGAGACGCCTCTTCAATATGTTCATAGATGCATATTGCATATTCGATGTCAATCTACGCAATAAAAGAAACGTATATATATTCAGTGAGCCTCAATGTTGGCTACAAGAATACATGCACCCAGAGAAACGAAATACAACCTTTGCAACATGAAAATCAGCCCATATTGTGTCGCGTAAAATTACAATACAACAAACTAAAATCGAGAAAAATCTTCACGGAAATATGATTCCAAATACCTAGTTCGCCCTTGGGTGCCTTGTTTAGTCGATGAGCCAGAGTTAGTGTGATTCGATTTCCAGACATCCTGTCAGTTATAATATATGTGAAATTTAATATCAGATTAAAGCGCATACGATAATCAGCATGTGCATACGATAAGCAATGCTGAACCAAAGTAGTGGCAATATAGCAGGTGGGCATAGAAACGCTTGCTCTCAATGTGAGTAGTCTTATTAACTTACCCAATGGGGTGTCCCATTGCTACAGCTCCGCCATTGATATTTAGACTCTCCAGAGGGAAGCCCAGAATCTTCTGCTGAGCGATCGCAACTGAACTGAATGCTTCGTTCACTTCCCAATGCTTGATATCAGCAACCTCTACTCCAGCCTATTAAGAGATCGCGTAAAGGTTATTAGCACGGAGAAAAAAGGTCACAACGAATCCGCAACTAGCCTGAAAGATTCGCCCACTTCCCAGTACTTGCTATCGGTATCCTCTATTTCAGCATGCAAGGTACCGCAAAATGAATAGTAAAACTAAGCTGAGAAGATAAACAATTGAACCCCCGCGTTTTCGAAACTAGCTACCTACCCTCTTCATCGCTTCTTTCACCGCTTCCGCCGGGGCCACTCCGAAATCAATTGGGGCGATCTCAGCATCGCCGTAGGCTGCAAAGATATTAATAATAATCAATTGTTGGACTAATGCTTCCAAGGTGGGTTAAACCATATATACGAGTGCTACCCATAACGACTCAGCTGTGACTAGCTTCGATAGTGATTTGGGTAGACTCAGAGTAACTTGTATCGAACAGCCTTACACATTGAACTTACAAACTATCCTGCATAATGGCTTCAGGCCAAGCTCGTTCGCTTTCTCACTGGACATTACAAGTAGAGCGGAAGCTCCGTCATTCAAACTGCTGGCATTACCGGCGGTGATGGTGCCTGCAATAAAAAGGGAGCTTTCGTTAAATCCATGACAAGATACAATGGTGTTCATACTGGGAATTTTTGAGCTCGCATCACGTGTTTCTGCTGTCGATTGTGTCTAATTCTATATCCATAGACCACCACTTAAACATATTCGTGATAAAATCAATAACCCCTTACCAAATAGTTATTTCGCCTTACAGCAATACTATTATGTATACCTCGGAATCAATTCACTTAGTGAAGTGTTAAACGTAAGCGATACAAGAACCCTCGCGGTCACAAAATCAACAAAAATATAAACACAAAATCGAATGTAAATATGTATGATTTGCATACAATTGCAAATTTCTATCGTGTACATACATGAATATAACATCTATTAGGTAATAAACATAGACAACGCAAAACATACCGTCCTTTTGGAACGCTGGCTTCAATTTTAAGAACTTCTCCTTGTTAATCTTGTTTGGCTCCTCGTCATCTTTTATTAACTTTCCGCTGCGGCCAACAGGCAGGGGTGCAATTTCGTCGTCGAACACACCGGCCTGTGTTCGGAGAAAATTAATACACTTTCGTGATCAACATTTTACCTTGACGATGGACTAGCAAAATGAATACCCCCCAAGTTTTCTGCTCATGC
This sequence comes from Sphaeroforma arctica JP610, assembly GCF_001186125.1. Lineage (NCBI taxonomy): Eukaryota > Ichthyosporea > Ichthyophonida > Sphaeroforma > Sphaeroforma arctica. The sequence continues at coordinate 39,159 of NW_014040359.1, read as the reverse complement.
AGTCCATGGTACATATTAATATTTTAGCTGATTATTTATTACACATATCTTCATTTCGCAGGCTGATGAACACAAACGCAGGCACAAAAAAAGTCTCCACTACAATCTAGTTTTTTGAAATGCACGCACGCATGTGTATGTAAATCTATATGAATATACACGACGTACGCATGAACATGTAGAATATATGTATACGACAATACACGGTGCAGTAGTCCATATTACCCCCTGGTTGCTTCAGCTTCTTGCAGTCGTTTGACTAAGTACTAATATTAAGATTCCAGGGACGTAAGATTTACAGAAATGCTACTTGTGACATTCGGTAAAAATGGTCTCAGTAAAGGATTACTTAAGACCCAAGGATTGACCTGGAGGATAACGAAACATACCTTGATAGCATTTTGCGCCTTTTGATATGAGGATAGTGCGTAGTTATCCTGATCTTCGCGTGAGATTCCGTAATCCTTACTCGTCTTCTCTCCACAGTTACCCTGTATTCGTGCAAGTAGACAGTTACTTATCGAACTTTTCAAGACCCTGTATCACCTACCGAGCAGAACAAATCTCAAAAGTTGTATTGAACCTCCTCAATGATGCCCATCTATCAAACGAACGCAACCCAGGGTTCTCTCACAGGTAAGCCCAGATTGACTATCACAAACTTCCGAGTACCGAAATCAGTTGATAAAATATTATTTATAAACATATTTGACTGTCAGAAGACATACTTACCATATGGAAGTCGTTGTACGGATCCCATAGTCCGTCTACCAACACGCCGTCAAGCGCCTTCTGGTTGCCGTATTTGTATCCACTCCTCGCACCGGGCAAGTAAAATGGTGCATTGCTCATACTCTCCATGCCACCAGCAAGAATCACGTCCCTCTCTCCCAACTTAATCGCCTGTGCAGCGTACATCACAGACTTCATACCCGACGAGCACACCTTGTTGACCGTTGTGCAGATCACACTATCCGGTAGTCCGGCGCCTTTGGCGGCTTGTCTCGCGGGTGCCTGTCCTACACCAGCACTCACCACATTACCAAAGATGGCCTCTTCGATCTTGCTGCCATCAACGCCGGAGTCCGAGAGCACCTTTTTAATCGCATGAGCCGCCAATTGAGGAGCTGTATATTTGGCTCCCTCGCCCAAGAAGGATAGGATGGGTGTTCGTGCACCAGCTACAATCACAGCATCTCTCGGTTGTAGAGGACGTGTCGAGGCCATGTGCCGCTGAGCACATCGGGCCGACGAGGCAATGGCTGGGTTGATTCGGGTCGCAAACATCATTAGAATATCAAATATAAATATAAAGTGAGGATAAGGTACGGAGGGCTCTCAAATTTATGAAAAAACATATTCCACAAGATAAGAGAGAAGGGAGAGATTATCCGCCGATGGCCATGCCGAATTGCTGACGGTCCAATTGTCCGTGGTGGCCATTGGGCATTGGCCGGTGCATTTATTATTTTACGTGTGTGTTTTTGTGTGTGTCATGTTTTTTCTACTACATAGAGAGCTAGAGAGAGTCGGATAGAATAGCGGAGGTTATGGTTATGATTTGTATCTTGGTCATATCAGCAGGTTTTTGATGGTACCGAACTTAGTACCGATATTCGGACTTTTGTGCCATATCCTAATATCGTCCTAGTAAACAACATAGTTTATTTGATTTCCGACATATCAGTCTGCTCGCTATCTCACGACATTAACGACAAGTCTGAAACTATCCTCATCTGAAGAAATTTCCGACACTTTATTGTAGGTTTCCAAATGGATAGAAACATTCAAATATTTCAAATACTTTACGATAGGTCGTAAATATTTACCAGGTAGCTAAATATAGATCCATCTGCGTTGATTATGCATATTTGAAATAAAAATGTCCAATAAGAATGAGCCGTCTACGTGGTACGAACTTTTATCACTCTACCGTCTACTCTTTTCGACTTTTTACTGATAACAGAAAAAGTGAAGAAAAAAACTGTCAACAAAAGCAGTGGCTCTTTCGACGTGAAAAGTCGAAAGCTGACACTTTTGAATTTTCGGTAAACAGCATAGTATTCTCACGAAAACATACATAGGTAGCTTGCTCTTCGTCCTGCACTTCAGTTTACTTAGCTAAATTAAACATGTTTAGAGCCAACAACATCACCTCTTCGGGAAGGCGGAGTGTCCGATACTTTAGCTCAGCGCACAGGTATATCGATGAACCAAAAACGGGCCAGTTGCTTTGCTTGTAGGGTGTGGTGTATTCCGGACGACAATGTCGTCCAATTATACAAACACACACACACACATATATATATATATTTATATATCTATATATATATATATATATATATATTTAAACATTCAAATACGTGAAGCTCACGCACGTTCGTTGTAATATTTCAAATGTTGGGATACTGCATATTCCAACATCAACATTAGTTAGTGATGTCCCATTCAAGCCCACTTGTACTTCGTCTGCCTTGTGTCATTCATTTTCTTGTCACACCCATACACACTCGCTGGCTAATACCCATACCTTGTACAAATTATATTTATCTACTAGGCTAATACTTATACCTTGTACAAATTATATTACCAGACAGCAAGCAAAGGTCGTATGTGCTCTTTACCCTGATCCGGCCGTGTATCCGCCCAAGTATGCGCGTGATTCCGTACCGAATGTAGGTTTAGACACATGTCCTTCTGACCCCTGGGCACGCCCCGAGTTAACACCTGGGCAACTTCTAGGCTCAGTGTCCGGTGAGCTGGGTTTGCGGTCGTGGTTGGAGGCTCGAGGTCATACTCTGGTAGTCACCTCTGACAAGGATGGGCCGGGGTGTGAGTTCGAGAGGGAGCTGAAGGATGCCGATATTGCCATTTCACAACCCTTCTGGCCTGCTTATATCACAAAAGAGCGTATGGAGCAGAGCCCCAACCTGAAGATGTGCATCACAGCTGGGATTGGGTCGGACCACGTAGACCTGGAGGCAGCCAATGACCGCAAGATTGCTGTCACAGAAGTCACCGGATCGAATGTTGTCAGTGTCGCTGAGCATGTGGTTATGATGATCCTAGGGTTGGTTCGTAACTACATCCCATCCAACAAAATCGCTACCAGCGGTGGCTGGGATATCGGAGAATGCGCATCTCGAGCATACGATCTCGAGGGCATGAATGTAGGTACAGTGGCCGCGGGTCGTATTGGACTACGTGTAATGAGACGCCTCCATCCCTTTGACGTGAAGTTGCACTACTACGATCATCATCGCCTGCCAGAGGCAATTGAAAAGGTTCGTTTGCTTGCCCTTAGGTGCTCTTGTATTTGCATTGGTGCCTTGCTATGGATATTTATTCGCTCTAAAAATACAAAGTTCCTTTGTGAAGACAACACCCATTGTCGTCTGTCAAAGACTACGGAAAATGTTTTGTTAGATACTGTACCCATCCACACTGACTCTCAATAGTTTATCAAAATCTTTTACATTCCCAAGTTGGGTGTGAATGTGTCAGGTATTTCGATTGTTCGGGTGTATTTTAGTCGAATGCTGTTTCAAATATAGCTCCCGTTTCTGTAATGCACAATTTTCATATTTCGCTGTGAATGCCTGCGCGGGCGCTCATGCACATTCTTATTCAGAACTGAAATCAAATTGTCCTTTTACTACGATAGGAGTTGAACGTGACCTACCACCCCACAGTCGAGAGTCTCGTGGAAACAGTGGATGTCGTCACTATCAACTGTCCACTTCACCCCGAGACGGAGAATCTCTTTGACGAAAAGCTTATTGGTAAGATGAAGAAGGGGGCGTACATTGTCAACACTGCAAGAGGCAAGATTTGCGACAAGAATGCAATTAAGGCCGCGCTCGAGTCTGGCCAGCTTGCAGGTATCTGGGAGAACGTATTAGTGTTTGTATAGTCACGCATGTTTGTTGTGATTTATAAACTTTGTTCAAGTTTGCGGTGATGTCATTTTCTTCTTACTTTAACTAAAAAACCACATTCTTTTATCCTTCAGGTTACGCCGGAGATGTCTGGTTTCCCCAGCCTGCACCAGGTATCATTGATGTCGATTTGCTAAGAATTTCAATCGGGATAATGTTTAATTAATCTACTTATGGTGATGGCCCCGCTCCCCCACGCATGCTTTTGGCTTGCTAGTTCCCCACTGCTTTGTGAATACCCGTTAAATCCAATTATACATTCTTTCCATTGCAGCTGACCATCCATGGAGAAACATGCCCCACGCTGGAATGACCCCACACTACAGTGGAACAACCTTGTCTGCTCAGGCCCGTTACGTCGCTGGTGTATTTGAGATCCTAGAGAACTACTTCGAGGGCAAGGAGCAGCGCCACGAATACCTAATTTGCCAGGTATGTATTTGACCTGAAGCCGTGTCGAGATTTTGACAAGCCCATTACGGATCGTTTATATATATGGAATAGTTAGAAAATCTTTCTCATCTCATGTGCGTATTCGATGTTTTTTTTAATATTCACTATCGACACTCTGTTCTGGACTAAATTTCGTTATCAAACCTGTATCCCTCTGCACCAACAGGACGGAAAGCTTGCCGGTGCTGGAAAGCACAGCTACACGTCAGGCAACACTACTGACGGTTCGTACGCAGCTGCGAGTGCTTAAATGACATTGTACTACAGTTGTCACATTGAAATGCTTTGCACTGCATATAATAAAAGCTGTTGCTCTGTACTCAATCTAGAAATATTGTTGGATTGTAACAATTAGCGTGTCGCGTGCTTTTTAGTTATCAAAACAACGCTCCTGTTTCGCTCTGGTACTTGTCTATACGTTCGTAAATGTCAAGGTCAGTGTATCAATACTGCGCAATGTACTTCTGAACGGCATCCGCAACTTCTGTGCACGCTATCCTTCGTTGTGAGCCATCCCTCCTATCCCGCAGCGTCACTGAACCATCGTCCAAAGTTAGCTGCGCGTAAGAAAAGATTTTTATCATATATGCAAGATTAGTCAATACTTTTACCACTTGAATTATTGTTTAATGCGCTGTGGAAGAACTGCATAAAATACACAAATTAATTGTCTAACTTTCCTCCGATTCGTAAGCCTATAAGCTTTAAAAAAGGTCACTGATACCTGGTCGATAGTAATGCAGAGTGGCGTTCCGATCTCGTCATGCTTGGCATACCGTTTTCCTACGCAGAATAAACGAAAAATGCTCTATCAAAAGAGCACAATGTGATAAACTAGAATTCGAATCTTGTTTCTGATGTAATAGCCATGCACTACAAAAAGTTATTTCAAAAAGCGGCAATCTACCACGCAACATACCAATGGCTCCACCGTCGTCGTAGCTGGTAGCCAAGTCATTGGACAGTAAATCTTCATTTATCTCTAGTGCCTGAAATAGGACGCGCGTGTTAGGGTGTCGTAATGCTGTAGTCCTTAAATTAAACGGTGCGGAAGCAATACGATATACTGTGGTCTGGTACGAGTGCTCTCACCTTTCTAACGAATTCGGCATTGTTCCTCACGAGCGGCAATACGGCTGCCTTGTACGGAGACAGCTTAGGATGTAGCTGTAGCACGGTCTGAATATATTCACCCTTGGCATCCGTGCGAACATCCTGAGTGGTGAAGATATCAGTCAGGTGTCAAACTAAATTTGGTATTCTTATGAAATATCACCACAAAAATGCAGTGAAGTTGAATCGATCTATTGCTAAGGATATAAAGTAGTTGCACATACAACAGAACTAACCTCAGTATAGGCGTCGCACAAGAAAGCCAACACCGCTCTCGACAGCCCAGCGGCTGGTTCGATCACGAAGCTCTCCTTGAGACCGCCATCATCAACATTAGTCTTTTCCAATTCATGATACTTCGAATGGAGATTCATGTCGTAGTTAGAGCGGCTTGCGATACCTTCGATCTCATCGAATCCCCACGGGTACCTGTACTCGATATCCACGCACGCTGATAGGTGGAGACGTGCATGTGTTCTGTGCTGTGAGATTTTCTGCTGGATTCTATACAGATAACCACTGTAGCCGACCGGGGAGTGCCCCCTCTGGCACACGACACGATCGTACAAAAAAATGACACACTAAACGACATGGGCAATCTGTTACATTTTCAGTACATGCTCAGATGCACAGGATTTCAAAAATTCGTCGAACACTTGCCGGACGCATAGTGGGCCAGATCCTCCTTGTCCACATTAAGTGTGATGAAGTCCTCTGGAACCCGGGCGAGATCGTGCCACCATGCGAGTCTATCTCGCACCCAGAAATTGAAGCACTGCTTTTCGTCCTGCGCTGGGCAGAAGTACTGCATCTCCATTTGATCGAACTCGGACGACCGGAAAGAAAAGTGTTCCACCTGCGATAACAATTCAATACGACATGCTCTTTAATACACGCTAGGATTCGTAACCCACGGAGACAACCATAATTCTGCCATAACTTGCCAGTTGATTGTGAAAATAGAACGATGGCTCTGACAGTGAGGTGTATATAGCCATTAGATTCAATACTAAATCGGTTTTTAAGAGCGAATAATTTTTCATTAAGCATACCGCTATTTCATTCCGATATGACTCGCCAATCTGTGCGAGCCCAAAGGTTGTTGGCCTTGGTCCGGACTCTTCTAGACTGCGCTTGGCATTGGGAGTTTGTACATAAGTGCCTTGGGCTGTTTCGGGTCTGAGATACATAGAGCGGGGCAGCAACTCCCGTTTCAAACTATTCCTCATCTCAGCCTTCTGCAATGGATTGCCTTCCCGGATAGTGCGGATCATGCTGTCGAACTCATCTGACACAGTGTACTGTTCGTCGCTATCACCAATGGGCGCGCTATCGTCGATAGCAACTACTTGATACATCAAGTTTATATCTCTGGGTGTACCTAAGAAAGGAGAATTAGTTATAGGGCATACATAGCCGTTGTATTCTATTTTAATCGTTTCTAGGTCCGAGTTTTGTGTGCGCAGTTCAATCCGGCCGGGAACTTTGCTTCCATCGGTAGCAGTCGAGGGATCTACCAACTCAGCGACACTCAAATGCAGCAGGCAGCCTTCGCGGACAACTCTGGCATCAGCTGCAAAATCTGTCTGTATTTGTTCCTCCCACAGTTTTGCTGTCTTTTTGTGCGGCGCCAGGATAGTTATTGTGGTCTCCCCACTGCCTGTCGTCGCGGCAACGACAGGTCCCGCCTTATCTGCAGAGCAATGCAATAGGTGTCGTAGAAATAAAGTCCGAGTAAATGCGAGGACTCCCGTATCAATAATTGCATAGAAGCAACTATAAGTAGGAATCGGACACAAGCCAATGAGTAATATTTAAAACAACACGAAACGTCATAGGTGATATAGCGTATAAACATACCAACTCGAAACTGTGTCCCGGAAAGAGAACAGTCTACTATACTGTCTGTGAATCCATCTAGATGACCAGAAGCTTTCCACACAGCCGAAGGCATGAGCTGACATGTTTTGATCCCGTTCACCTCTGAGTTAGAAGTTACGACCCGTTTCCACCTATGTGTATAAGTGAAAAGATCAGGTACCAACAAATAGAAAGCACAAAGTTAAACCAACCGATGTATTGAAGAACCAATACTCGGCAAGGAGGTGAAATGACAACGAAATAATGTCCACAACAAAGGAAAAGCTAAGAACATATATATATATA
>NW_014040359.1:25771-31277 GCF_001186125.1 Sphaeroforma arctica JP610 | reverse complement strand
TATATATATGTGTGTGTGTGTGTGTGTGTGTGTGTGTGTGTGTGTGTGTGTGTGTGTGTGTGTGTGCGTGTGTTGGGGGGGTGGCAAACATGTAAGAGGGCAACAAATAAATTATATTACATCTATAATAGAAGAAGGACACGTGCAAAAACTGCAACTGATTCACATGAGTTATGAAGAACATGTCACCTGCAAGAGTATCATGCTCTAACACACGTTGTATACTGTTGCCGGCGAAAAGGGCATAAAGCGACAACATGCACTTCTATGCTTACTTACCACTCATTGGATATGTTTCGCTTCAGTTCAACCCCTAGCGACCCATAGTCGTACACTCCCCGGAGAGGTGCAAATTGAGAGCCCGTCTTAAACAGGAAACCCCTCCGACTGCATAAACTCAACACCTTGGAAAACACATCCTCGACTTCGCGAGAACATTTATCGGAGCTTGTCTCAGTAACATATGAAGCCTTGCTAATCTTGAGAGGTAAAGATACTTTCCATCGCCGCAAAGTTGCTCTACTGTACGTCCTTTGACGTACTATATGAACCCCCATCTCGTGAACAGCTTCTAGTGTAGATACTAGAGCACACGTACCTTCATTCATATTTCATTTACACATACACTTGTATTTCACTGAAAGACCATTCACGGAATCTTGGTCAAATTCATACTCAACCCTACAACCCAAAACCTTAATATCTTGTCAGATATCGAATGTTCGGTACCACGATACTATTCAGTTCGGCGGCAAAATAATCAAATCACATATATATTCAAAATCCACGTGCATGTATTGACATTCATGTCCAGCACGCTAACAACCATGGGTAAGGGTAAACGAAAAGGTAACCCTGAGGGCGCCAAACCTGTATCGATTACAGGAAGTATGTCTAATACAAGTGAGAAAGCTATTGCTATCTCTGAGGAAGCCAAGGAAAGTAAGCAGACAGCTCGAGAGATTAAATTTGGACGTCGACTGGCGAATTCGGACAAGCGATTGCGTGATAAAGCAGTTAATAAGTTGAAGTTGTGGTTGGGAACTCAGGAGAATCTGAGTGACCTAGAAAGCCGTAAAGTATGGAAGGGTCTGTATTACTGCATCTATATGTCGGACAAACCGCTTGTCCAGGAAGAGCTGGTGAGTGTTGTGTCGCAACTAGTGCATTTGATCAAGCAAGATAACGATGCGCTGAAGTTTATCGACGCCTTCTTCTACATAATGATCTCGGAATGGAGCCGAATTGATCGTTTAAGATTAGATAAGTTCTATATGCTAGTGCGAGAGTGTCTGCTGCAGTTTTTCGTTTGGTGCGAAAACCGAGACTTCGATATGGAGATTGTGAAGCAGTTTGTAGAGCTGTTGAACGATTCGGTATTAGAACCTTCTTCGCCGACCGTGCCCAAGGGTTTAAAATGGTTTGTTATGGAAAAGTTTCTGGTTCAGCTAGAGAAGGTCTTGCCACCTCCCGCTGATATTTCGGGAGATGGTGATGGTGATGATGTTAAGGAAGAGTCAGTATACACTGACGAGACAATGATGATGTATTTGCAACCTTTCTATCACTTACTTGCGTTCGAGACGGACAAGATAACCCGAGCAAAGGTGAAGGAGTATGTGTTTTCTGTATTAATCGAGAAGGAAGCCGAAGTGCTTGCAAAACTCATGGAAGAAGATAGCGACTCAGAGGAAGAGAGTGAGGACGAGGAACCGCAACCACCCTCGTTTCAAGTAGATTGGGACGGTTTGTCTAAACTCTTGTTTTTACTAGCGGCGAAGAAAGATATTGCGGATATCAATCGACGCGAGTTGTATACCCTCAAGGCAGATGTGGACAAAGTAGTGCTGAGTATAAAAGAGCTGGGCCAACAATTATTTGCGGACATGGAAGATGATGATAATGATGACGATGAAATGGATGTGGATAATGACCAAGAGGACGACAGCGAGGATGACAGTGCCGACGGTAGTGCTAACGATATTGAAATGACTGGGTCTGGTAGAAAAGTTAAAAAGGTAAAGGTCACGGAACATGCGGACTTGCTGCCGAGTGAGAGTGATGATGACGACTATGAAGCGGTTGAAGTTTCTAGTGAAAGTAGTAGCGAAGAGTCCGATGCCCAGGACTCAGCAGAGGAGTCAAAGGTGACGGAGTTAGAAGAGATTGTTGCCACAAAAGAAGTAACAATTACTTTGCCTGCGCCCAAAATTAGTAGGAAGCGAAAGAGGGAAGAAAACCGTATCACCCCACCGGCTGCGACTATAAATTTCCAGGTTTGTGTTTATGTATATACACTGCGCTGTATACGTCTTTGTGGATGAATGTGCTCATAATAATGTCGGTCTTTCCTGTATAAGTTTGGCGTTAATTCATTCGAGTGGCGATTGGCGGACAGGAGAACATTTATTTTAAGCACTATTTTCGTAATTATGGAAGATGTCCGTTCGTACTCAGACAATGTGTGATAGATGTACGTAAATTGTACCAAACATCAGTATCGTATGGTGCAGCACCGCTCTAGTGTACTGCTACCGAAACTGTAATGTGGGCTAGCCCGGGAGATTAGAGTACTGTTTCATTGCAAGCGAATTCATCTCTGATATATTATAGTAGCTGTCCTTTATCTGTGTATGGGGCATGTGGCAATTTCAACTGCCTATATTTCTCTGCTTTGTCTCTCACTCATACCTCTGGGCATAGGCTATTTTGATGGGTCAGGAATCGATTCAACTATCGTAGCTTACACGTACAGACCTTATTTCTACAGCACAAGCACGCGACGGAGGAGCCCAAAAGGAGCAAACCTTTTATGGACTTCAAGGTTCCCTCATCAGAACCGCATAAGCGACGAGTGGTGATTTCGGAAAATAGTAACAAGGTCAAAGGTATGTGAATATTGGGAATGGAATTATGATTCCTCTGAATATATCGCTTGAGCGACAATTGGACTCGTGCGTGGTGACGAGCAAGCAAAAGCTGGTGGCTATTTCCCGGACCTTTTCGCCGAATCGTGTTATACTTGTCAACTACTTCAAAGAATATGTAGGTCTTCACAGAATTGCGTCTCTAAGTTTTATTTGTTATTCGATCTGCGTACGACATCACAGAATTCGACAAACGTTCAAGGGTTGCGTCCAATAAGAAACCAGTTTACGATCCTCTGAGGCAGCCACCGCCCGGTGTTTTAAAACCGTCGCCGTCGCCAAGTCTAATGCAAACAGAACGCGATCGAGGGACACCCAGGTCCACACCCGTACGTCGCAACAAGAAGAGCAAAAAGCAGTAAACTGTTGACATAAATGCAGTAATCGATAATCTGTGCATGCACGTACCTGGCGTGGAATAAATCATGTAAATGTGTACTTTTAGAATAGTAAAGTTCTTCTGCACTCTCACGATTGTCTCACTTGTGTTCAAGGCAATCTTCCAGAATATTGCCAGAATATGTTTACAAAGTACCAAACTATACATACACTTTTGAACTTCTTACCACACTTTTCAGTGAGGGTATCCTCCTTCGTCCTGATCACTGTCTGACACTATATAAAGACCATTAGCAATCAAACCAATAGACAAACCCTTGTATTGATGTTTCGGGGTTCAGTACAGCAACAAAACAAATATGATACCATTTGAATTGCCTGGGTGTGTCGCTCTCGGAAGCAGGCTACAAGAAGTGTCGCAAATTTGGTGACATATACTATAGTAAGATCCCCTACTGTACGTATCATGTACTTCAGGTCAATTTAAGCAATCGATATCGGTCAGATTTGAATAACTTTTAATTCACGCGGGGTTGGCAAACATATATCATATGCTTCAGTTCAATTTAATACATCGATATTGGTCAGATTTGAATAAAGTTTGATACATGCGGGGTTTGCAAACATATATCATGTACTTCAGGTCAATTTGATGCATCGATATCGGTCAAATTTGAATAACTTTTAATTCACGCGGGGTTTGCAAACAAAGTATGTTGTAAAGAACTCCTATCCATCATGAACTATTTTCAAAAAAGCGGAAAGGCCGGTGAGAAACTCGAATTACTTGCTCTCTGGCTTAGGAAGACTAGCAAGGTTGCCTCCTCCCTGGACGTGCTCGAATGTGTTTGCGAAGTCGAACTGTCTGAACTCCTGCTGCATCTCAACAGGCTCAGAAACAACACGTTTCGCCTCTTCGTCGTACCGAACCTCTGTGTATCCAGACAAGGGGAAATCTTTACGAAGCGGGTGACCTTCGAAACCATAATCTGTGAGGATCCTTCGCAGATCGGGATGGCCGTTGAAGAAGACCCCGTACATATCCTGAATAGACGAGAATATTGCAATGAACAGATAAACGGGATGTATTGATACAATATGGCGAGTGACACGTTGGGCCGTTGAAATGTTTCGCCTCACGGAAATAATACAAATGCTGAGCATTATTCGGACCGACAATCATTTTTTATGCGAATTTACATAGCTACCACATGTGCAATGACATCCGCAAACAAACTATGGAACTGTTTAAATATGAATACATAAGAAGCAAGAATGGTTTCAGCATCTCCCCTCTACCGAATCTATATGACAATTGCACTTATGTTTTCCACTAATGTGTCCTGACAACACAAAGAACAATCGATACACCACAGCATCTATGAGTCCTTTGACCCTATTAATTGACTTACCCAAACTTCTCGCTCCATCCAGTTTGCCGCTTTGAAAATGGGTTCGATAGAATCGATGGGATTTACCTCATCCGTGTAAGTCTTAACGAAGATTCGGGAATTGTATCGAACGGAAAGTAGGTTATATATAACCTCGAAGCGGTTCACGCGAGCTGGGACGTCCATTCCGGCGATGTCGATGAGCGATTTGAATTGCGCATTGGAGTGATCCTTCAGAAAGGTCAACACCGGGACAACACCTTCAGGATCGATCATGATCTATTGGTCGAAATGGTGGAACAATGAGCAAATGAATTCTCATGCTTGATGTAGTATCGTGTAGGTAATTCGTACTCATCAGAGCACCAACACAAATTATCCAGATATGTTACCAAGATATGTTTATAGCATAGTCATTCATTCGTAGAGCAATACAAACATCTCATGTATGCGAATATCGCAAACGTATATGGGTTTACATGTAGCAACATGCTCAGACAGAGCGGCCATAGATCATTAACGCCGTTCAGACACATAAAGATGATCCGCGCTCGACACAAAAGTATAGTTCGAACTACACTCAATTTGTTCACAACCAAACTCACCGCTAGATCGTTCTTCTGAGAGACATGTGCCTCCTGAATGTATCTAGGAAGCATCTCGGTAAGATAATCGGCAAAAGCACGAAGTTCTGCATTCTTTTCTTGATGTGCTGCATCACCTATACAATATTAGAGAAAACCAACAAGGTTTTTCAACATCGAATATGAATCCTTCAAAATTTTCAACATTACGAAAAAATTTAAATAAGAATATATATATATATATATATAGCATACATATATATGC
>NW_014040359.1:18325-23602 GCF_001186125.1 Sphaeroforma arctica JP610 | reverse complement strand
TGTATTCCGCGTTCAAATCTCGTGTTGTTGCGTATTTGTGCTTTTTGTGTGTTTTGGGGTGCGTATATTAAAAAAATAACAATTAAAGTATTGATGTCATTCAAGCAAGCTTGAATCCCTCGATTCATACATTCGTTTCCCACATATAAGCAGCGAATAAAAAGAGAAGAAGCACATACTTGTTTCAATACACTGCACTTCAATATCATCGTACACATATTCCTGAACACGGAACAGGCTGTAAATAACGCGAAAACGAGCAGTTTATCAAATTGAGACGTATTCATTCGTACGCGTACTTCTAATATACAAACGCATGTAGTACATATAATCCAAACACCAATACCTGGTACAACGCAGTATGAACGGGCGTGGATTGGTTGCAGTAGCCCACTAGTTCTTGTGGATAGTGCGAAAAGTGACCTTTGCGTTGCTACATTGAACAGCGCCCGGCTGTGTGCAAGTGCACTACCATGCGCAGCCTGGCTTGTTGCTTGTCTCCTGAGTGCATTCAACATTTTGCTAAACCCACGTATCAGACTTGCGAAGAATTCAGTACACGCTATATATTTAAGCAGCTATAATGTATGTATTCAGTTATTATTCTACCCACCAGGAGTCCAGGACTGAAGACTGTCCAATTGTCCATCCCACTCACTCTCTCTCTCTCGCTCTCTCACAGTCTCTCTCTCGCTCTCTCACAGTCTCTCTCTCGCTCTCTCACAGTCTCTCTCTCGCTGTGTGTCTGAGAGCTCTCTCGAGAGAGTCGCAGATTCTGCTTTAGGAGTTTAGGACTTTCGGTGCCCGTCATTCTAAATTTAGAATTTCTCCCGAGTACTCTTTTATTGGGTTTGGCCCAAATTTGCCCTAAGGTTCGCACAACCAGGAATACAGGGGTTTGGGTAATAGGAAATATAAATTTTACAAAATTCGTAAATATAAATACTGTAGATCTAAATCTATATATTTTTATTTTTATTATACATACTTTAATTATTTTTAAATACGAAAGGTTGAGGGTTAGTAGTTGGTAGTGGTGTGTACCTATTGTGAGCTTTGCAAAGGGTATTGTCTTTATTACATCACAACACTCTAGTCTTTAGCAACAATGGCGTCCGAAGAGGAGCAAATTGCAAATCTGCGCGCACAAGCCAACGAGACTACCAATGAGTCCCTTGAAGCGTATGTACTGTGCTGTGCTTTGGTTCAAGTGTATTAGAGGTGTCTGTACAACGTTCACCACACGTGTGAATTTGTTGAGCTTCTTGAAGTGTGCGATTGTCATTCCATGATTATTTTTACCAGCCATGCTATTTTTCCAGTGGCGATTGTCTATAGCTTTCACAGTAGAAACTCACTGTCACACACGCTGCCCATCTTTGTGGGTAGGGCTGGTGGTCACAACCAGTGGGTATTGAAGGGTCTGCAATGATTTTGAGTTCCCGAGGGCCTTAATTAACAACAACAAAATATTTCGTCACGCCGGTGTGTGTACTCAAACTCTACAGCATAGACGAGGGGTATAATTATTTCTTCTATCTGAGGCATGCATACCATAAGTTTTTATGCGAGAGAATTACGTTTGTGCATATATCTTACATGTCTATTCCATATGTGTGTGCCAGTGGATGCTGTGACTACACACTTTGAAACCATGGTGTGAGTCGTACCTCACTCTACGAGGTTACCAACCGCACTGGTAGACCTTTTCAGCCTGTGTACTATTAACATAGTTGTTAGTGCCTAGACCTTTTCAGCCTGTGTTTTTTTAACATAGATGTTAGTGCCTAGACCTTTTCAGCCCGTGGTTTTTTCTACATAGATGTTAGTCCCTAGACCTTTTCAGCCTGTTTTTTTAACATGGATGTTAGTGCCTAGACCTTTTCAGCCTGTGTATTTTTAACATAGATGTTAGTGCCTAGACCTTTTCTGCCTGTGTTTTCTAACATAGATGTTAGTGCCTAGACCTTTTCAACCTGTGTTTTTTAACATAGATGTTAGTGCCTAGACCTTTTCAGCTTGTCTTCTTCTAACATAGATGTTAGTGCCAGATGCCAATTATACCCTGTGTTCTTATTTAATTTAACATTGACATGAAATCCCTACACTGTACCATGTTCTACTTCTCATTGTGAAGCAGTTCTGTTGTGCCGCCAGCTTCTTGTTGTCCGCTTGTTCTTACTTATTTCCTGTGTTCCTGTTGCGTACGGTGTCATGTTAGTGTACTGGATATAATGAATGCAGTCTTACTTCTTTTTTTTGTACGACAGTTGGTGTCTATTCGCTCTCTGTAATGTGGATTTGTCAAACCATTTCAAAAACAATGAGTTTTTTGAGCTTCTGACGTGTGGTGCGCTTGTATCCACCTTTCATTAGCTGGTGACTAGCTTCGTGCCGAAACTGTAAATACTAGTATTGTCAAACCATTTCAAAAACAATGAGTTTTTTTAGCTTCTGACGTGTTGTGCGCTTGTATCCACCTTTCATTAGCTGGTGACTAGCTTCGTGCCGAAACTGTAAATACTAGTATTGCTTGCAATATGTGTCAATCTGTGAACTAAAATTGAGCTACTTGGTAGAGGCGGGAAAGGATTCTCGTCTTTAATGTCTCGAACAATAATTTAGAAATCAAGTTAATTTAATCTATCGAACGTGTCCCCGAAATCTTGTTCGTACCCTTAACTTAAATGTGTTTATATACGCTGTTGCACTATCTGGAATCTGTCTCCGACATGTGAACATGATTCAGCCAAGGTCGGCCATGTTTCAACTATCTGTGTTATTCGCTCTGTAAATCTATAACTGAAGTTTATACTATACTGTGCTTTGCTCATATACATAGTACTCGGCGAATGCGCCAGATGGCGGAGGAGTCGCGTCAAGTCGGAGCGTCAACGTTAGAAAAATTGGATGATCAAGGAAGTAAGTTCGTTACACGTCACTTCTGGGTAGTGCACTCTCTATGTGGGTTTGGTGTAATTTCAATTTCTAGACTCTAGTCAAATGTATCATTTCTTATATTTCTGCGATAGCCCCCATTCCGCCTACTCTCACAGCATATTTCGACAAACCCACCGATCATAGGGCAATTGGACAATGTTGAGAAGGATCTCGATAAAATCAATGCCGATATGAGGCAGGGAGAACAGCACATAGCTGAGATGGAGAAGTTTTGCGGGTGTGTCTGGCCTCGATTATATATATATATATATATATATTTATGTTGATGTCCCGATATTTTTCTGTCGGGAGAGATAGCATAGATTAGCGCGCTTGGTATCCGTGCTCACCTGCCCTCCATCCAACCCCATGTATGGCACTTTATTGATACCTACTTGTTTAATTGAATTTCTTGATCTATGTAACCTCACTAAAGGTATTATCTTCCAACTCCTTCTCCGCTCTTTTTCCATCATCTGCTAGGCTTTGTGTCTGTCCGTGGAATAAAGCGCAGAATTTCGGTATGTGGATTCTTCAGTGTAGTCCAAGTTATGAATACTTACACCTAGCATCTTGTTGCGAGCTGAAATCTATGTTATCTCTAAATTGATGTTTCAACTTCAACTGTCGTATCATAGTGGTGGTTTATCATTCCATATTATTTGACGCCGTACTTCACGTGCACACCTGTTATCCATTGCTTCTCACATACCATCATCTCCTCAAATTTCCAGAGGGATCAAAAGACTACTCAAAGGCTTTTGGCGCTAAAAGCGCCACCGTCACAAACTCACAGCCCACTGGTAACAAGATGGCTACGACTAGCGCGGGCGAGGGCTCGTCTGCTGTAGAAGGAGGTACATATCCTTGAAACATTTTATATTTTTGTGTATCATTTGTGTATATTTATGTATGTACGTATGTATAAATATATATATATTATTATAATCTTATATTATATTATATTATATTATTATATTATATTATATTATATTATATTATATTATATATATATATATTATTATGTGTGTGTGTGTATGTGTGTGTGTGTATATGTATGTATGTATGTATGTATTTATGTGTGTTTGTATGTATGTATGTATGTATGTATGTATGTGTACTAGTTGAAGTATGAATATGATCGAGATCTGTCTCAATTATTGCTTGTTCGGCGATGCGTCGCGCACTTTATAGCCAAGAAAAATGACAGCGTGCTTACTGTAATTGGTTTTCTGCTGATGCAGCACGAATGAAGCGTATCACGAATGATGCACGCGAGGATGAAATGGAAGAGAATCTAGACATGGTCGGCGGTATCCTTGGCGACCTGAAGGCGCAGGTATGTTTGTTGGTTATAGCTTGTTTGCGTTTTAGTTGGGCTTGATTTGAAGAATGCTCCCTTTTATCCTGAGTGTTCAAAGCTGACCAGCGAACTTTCAGCAATTAGACATCGCTGAAAAAGTTACATTAGCGCCCAAGTTGCTCGGAGTAATATTGCTGGTTTGTAGGCGGGAATGGTCTACTTTACGCTACGAGCCTACCTATATGGGTATGTAGGCGAACCTTGTATTATTTTTAATGACAACATGATAGTTAACCAGTGAGCAGAATAATCAGCAATTAGCCTTAATTTGTCATTCCGCTGCTGAGCTTGCTCAGGGTGTGGGTGCGAATCCAGCACCATTACTCGTCGAGCTCGTTATTATCAATAAGTAATTCTCATATCGGGCGAAAGCTTTCTTATTAGTGTTCGAATCGATGCTATTGGAGATTGAATATTATTTTGTACTGAGCTCAACTTTAGCCATAAACCTTGCTATTTTTAATTAGGCCAAGGATATGAACGTGGAACTTTCAAAGCAAAACCAACAGTTAGATCGCATCGGTGGGAAGACGGAGTCGAACATAGGCCGTGTGAACGACGCGAATGTGCGTGCGACCGAGCTGTTGCGCAATGGATAAATGTTACAAATCCAGTTCATAGTCATATCATAAGCCGGTTGATAGTTAACAATAAAATTAGGTATTCGATTGCTTCCTCCATCGGAATTTGTTTATTTTTTCTCCATATTTCTGTGGAAATGTCACTATAATTGCGTTTTATATATTCATCTCTCTGAAATAAATAGGTTGTTGGTCTGCGCACCATCCCAACTGCAAGGCGGACATCACCATCCGACGTAAATTTGCGGCCAGTCCTTATATACATTTAAAAATTATAATATATATATACATGTATGTATATATATGTATGTATATATATATATATACATGTATGTATATATATATATGTATATATATATATATATATATATGTGTGTGTGTGTGTGTGTGTGT
>NW_014040359.1:9489-13364 GCF_001186125.1 Sphaeroforma arctica JP610 | reverse complement strand
TAAGTATGTACTATGTATGTATGCATGTATGTATTAGTTATGTATGTATTAGGTATGTATGTATGTAATATTGTTATATATATATCTATATATATGTTTGTGTGTGTTAATATATGTATATGTATGTTTGTGCGTGTACATGTAAATTGTGTAGTGTAAATTTAAGAAATAATAGGTAACTTTAAGGCTGCTTTTGCCAACTTATTCAAATTTTCAAAAGAAATTGTACGATGGAGTAAATCACCTTACTCCAGTAACTAAATGCTGAATTTCATGACCTCTTGCTGAAAATTTGTTGAGAATTTGAAATTTTAAGAAATTGTCAACGCAATGCTCATTGCAAAATTTCTTCAATTTGTCCCGTTTTCCAACTCCAAATTTTGAAATGTGATTCCTTTTAAATTGTCCTCAAAATTCGATTTTCCACAATTTCCACAATGAAATGAAAACGAAGCTCAGACAATGTTTTCACTTCGGGCGAAGAAATTGTCCGTCTCCTTCACGAGAGTTACTCCGGCTTTTCGGGCGCGCAGTTCAGAAACTCAAACAATATCATAAAAAAACACTAGAGAACACTTGTGTGTACTTCTATCTATGGTGTATACGTTATTTTTGTGCAAACATACACATCATGTGTCAGTATGAGGGTTGCATGGGAACCTGTGGGGAGTGTCTTACATTGATACAAAAGAAACGACTCACACAATTGCTTTTTTTTGGGTGGCTCACATCTGTGTTCGGGGTGACACTAGCTAAATTCTCCTCAACGTTGGTACTCGCTTGTACAGTATTCGATTGACCCCCATCCTGAGCAGTAGGGCAAGCATCAGAGATACCACTGTCCACAGGGGACTTCATGCTTATTGGTAAAGGTGGCGGTACGACAACGGGCATTGGACACGCAAGGATCGAGGCTTCGTCTATAGTTTGAGCCATTCTGATCTTCCTTGAACCCTAAAATTACAGTGACATGTGTGTGTTTTGAAGTGATATATACGTATACCTACACACATAAACACACAATTGATTCAAAACTGACAATATAGATGAAGCCCGCGCACCAATGTGAACACAATGTGCACGGGCCAATGGTTGATCACTGATTATTACAATCAATGGATAGGGTTTACTGATAAAAGGCAACAGAATTCGCAACCGCTCACAATTTCAACGAATTTACGCGTTTGTCAACTTGAGAAAATTCTGGACTGCCCTGTAGCCAGAATTTCTTGGACTGTCTAGAGAATTTTCATTCCCATTCTGAAAACGAAATTATCAGAAATTGTGACCAAAATTCGAAAGTCCATAATTTTTGCAGAATCAGAAAAAGATGGCAAATGAAGCCTAAACCATTTTCTATTTTTAAAAACAATTAAAAAATACTTCAACTAATTAAACCCTAAAATCCGTAAGGTGCCGCCAGAATTTGGTTAAGGCCCGTGGCCGCATTCGTACGATTTTGGTTACAATTCAATAAACCAATAGAATCATTGTCCTACTATACAGCTGACCAATTACCTCAGGGCCTCGGAATAGTATACGATGTTTATCGTACAACAAAACTAATACATATGTAAATAATTACATATTTATTGCTAAATATACATTTATGTAATACAAAAGTTCTCAGAACTATTTTTTTAACAACCAAATCATATAATTTTTTTAATTTTAGTGTATTCAGTAACGAACTAATATCTGTGTATTTTTAAATATGCAGACTTGACTCATTGTCTCATTCTCCCGACAACCACTAAAAAATCACAATCCCTAAAAATAAACTGTGAATACGCCGTCAAGCATAAATAGATTTTTTTTTCATACAATTTATTATTCAATTTTGTATAATATATCATTTTTTCACAATGAAAAACAGAATTGTGTTGTTTTTTTTAACTCTGAATGTGCCGGACAAGTCTTCTGGGGTTTTCTAGAAATATTATGAACACAAGACCCAGTCCCACAATCCGGTCCGAAAACCAAAATGAGACCACGGCCGAATAAGAGCAGTGTGAGCAGCACTTCTCAAGTACTCAGTTACAACTTTCGTTTTAATACGAAAGCTATAATTAAATATTTACCCACAATCCCACTCTGAGGAAGACAAGCCCCTTGGAATCTAATTTAACTTTTGGGCTGCTCAGTGCTCACACCAGAATTGAATGCAGAGAAATTTTGATTTGAAATCCATTTATTTATTTTGGCAAATCGATGAAAATTCACCACAACACCGGCAAAATTATTAATACAAGTCCACTTCTATTTTCAATATTTCAAATAAAAAATGTGCCCAAATCGCTGAAAATTCACAGAATGGATTCTATTTCAATATTTCGCAATCACGGCCCCATTGGTCAATTTTAATGGAAAACTGTTTTCAATTCATAGTAAATCTATTTTTACATTCAGCTTTGGAAAACAAATTATCGTTGGAATTGAGATTCCTGAAGTATCACGGGGATTTGGAATTGACAATCCAACACATTCTATAATAATAAAAGTATTTGCAATTTCTACTTGAAATATATTATTTTAACAAAACCAAAACAAACTCTGCGGGCCAGGGGGAGACTCACACGAGACATCCCTGTGATCCCACTGGGGTATTTAAAAATACTGCTCGTCTCACGCGTTCTCGCAGTATTTATGCCCCAGGGCCCCAGGCCCCAGGCCTCAGAGACACAGGATACGGGCTAAAGCCCTAAGGACGATGAGACTTTTCAGTAAAATTCACGGACGTCTGAACGAGGCGGCCCTTTTTTGAATCACCTAGTGCAGTATTTTTGTTTATATAAAAAAGGTACTTTATGGAATGATATCAACAGGAGTCCTTTTTCTTTGCATAGGCCTATGTACTCTTGTTCAAATTCTATTAGTATTTAGAGGGCGTATGCCTTAGCCAGTAGCCTTCTGAAACAAAATGGCCATATTTAGAGTCCTCTATTGTTTGTTTTTAGAAGAAGGCTATGTCCTAGACTCCTATATGCATATATTACCTAAAACCAAAAAGGCTATGTATGAACTGTATGTAATCTATATATATTTTATATAACTAAAACACAACTCCTCCCCCCAGGGCCCAGGGCCCAGGGCCAGGTGTCGAAAACCAAATAAACATCATCCTAAAAAACCATAGCCATCTATAAAAATTAAAAATCAAATAAAAATCATAGCCCTCTATAAAATAAAACCACAAGAGGACTATTTATGTAAAATTGGTTCAATTTCAAGAATCATGACTCATCAGTAAATATGATTAAATAAACTGATAATGATCACCATGACTGACCTTTTACTGCATCACATGTATTTATTTATGTACAAAACTCGAAAGTAGAAATATCTTGATGTCCAAAGACTTTACAATCACTCTCTCCCTCTAGAAGCTATTGTGCTTTGTGCAAGCGCACAAGGAGGAACGAAAACATTTGAATGGGTGTTTATTTCTGAAGAGAGACCTCTACTTCTATATTTACTGACTTACAACATACTATACTTTGAGCTGCAATATAGTCCCGGGATACTCCAAGAGGTAAGGATAGGTCGTGGGACCATGTGTTAATAGATATTTTTGTTTCTAGTAGGTCACTAGTGGTCAAATCTGGTGCATGGGATCATGGCTTCCAGTATAGCCATAGCTCATAAGATCGCGTGATCCCCAGTTTAACAATTTGTAATAAAGCGTATCAACAAAACCTATATCCCCTATTCGAATTTCATGAATTCATCACTGAGTATAGTGTACCTGTGCGATACTGCAAACTATTGGCTCCAAACCGTAGAACACTGAGAGATAATCATATATATATATATATATATTAATATATATGTATATGTATATATATATATATGTGTGTGTATGTATGTATATGCAA